>NC_070598.1:2511416-2771980 GCF_027409825.1 Scomber japonicus | reverse complement strand
GAAGACAGGCAGGAAAGATGGAAGGAAGAAGAGAAGGAGAAAAGATATGGAAGGAAAGGAAGGCAGGAAACAGAATGAAAGATGGAAGGAAGACAGGAAAGATGGAAGAGAGAAGGAAGGAAGGAAGACAGGAAAGATGGAAGAGAGAAGGAAGGAAGGAAGACAGGAAAGATGGAAGAGAGAAGGAAGGGAAAGATAGAAGGAAGAAGGAAAGGAAGACAGGAAAGATAGAAGGAAAGGAAGACAGGAAAGATGGAAGAGAGAAGGAAGGGAAAGATAGAAGGAAGAAGGAAAGGAAGACAGGAAAGATGGAAGAGAGAAGGAAGGGAACGATGGAAGATGGAGGAAAGATGAAAGGAAGACAGGAAAGATGGAAGGAAGGAAAGGAAGATGGAAGGAAGAAGAGAAGGAGAAAAGATAGGGAAGGAAAGGAAGGCAGAAAAGATAGAAGGGAGAAGGAAAGGAAGAGAAGGAAGACAGGCAGAAAAGATAGAAGGGAGAAGGGAAGGAAAGAAAAGACAAACAGAAAAGAGAAGAAAGGAAAAGAAGACAAGCAGGAAAGAAGGAAGAGGGAGGAAGAAGGGAAGGAAGGAAAAGAAGAGAAGGAAGAAGGAAAGGAAGACAGGCAGGAAAGATAGAAGGGAAGGAAGACAGGCAGGAAAGATAGAAGGGAGAAGGGAAGGAAAGAAAAGAGAAGGGAGGAAAAGAAGACAAGCAGGAAAGGGAAGGAAGACCGGCAGGAAAGATAAAAGGACTCTTATTCACAGACAGACGCTAAATGAACAGCAGCTGGAATCTACTCAGGCAGATCAGAGTCGGTCCAGATTTCTGCTTCGATCCTCAAAACACGTGAATCTAATAAAGTTTATCAGTTTAGAAATGAAAAGTGTTAAATCATGTTACTATGAAACAGGAAGTCAAACTTATTTTCATTCAAGAGCAACAAACAGAACAATTTGACCCCTTGGGGTGGATCATTGGAAAGAAGGAAGGAAGACAAGCAGATAAGATAGAAGGGAAGAGAGAGTTAGACAGGCAGGAAAGATGGAAGGAAGACAAGAAGAAATGAAGACAGGAAGGAAAAGAAGACTAGCTGAAAAGATGGGGAAGAAGAAAAGGAAGACAGGAAGGAAAGAAGTAATTAAAAGAAGACAAGCAGAAAAGAGAAGGAAGGAAATGAAGACAGGCAGGAAAGATAGACAGGAAGACAGGAAGAAGAGAAGGAATTAAAAGAAGACAAGCAGGAAAGAAAGGAAGACGGGCAGGAAAGATGGAAGGAAGGAGGGAAGAAAATGAGGAAGGAAAGCTGGAAGGAAGGAGGGAAGAAACAAAGACAGGAAGGAAAAGAAGACAATCAAAAAAGATAGAAGGGAAGATGGAAGGAAGAAGAGAAGGAAGGAAAAGAAGATGAGCAGGAAAGCTGGAAGGAAGACAAGAAGAGAAGGAATTAAAAGAAGACAAGCAGAAAAGAGAAGGAAGGAAAGGAAGACAGGCAGGAAAGATGGAAGAAAGAAGAGAAGGAATTAAAAGAAGACAAGCAGGAAAGATAGAAGGAAGAAGAGAAGGAATTAAAAGAAGACAAGCAGGAAAGAAAGGAAGACGGGCAGGAAAGATGGAAGGAAGGAGGGAAGAAAATGAGGAAGGAAAGCTGGAAGGAAGGAGGGAAGAAACAAAGACAGGAAGGAAAAGAAGACAATCAAAAAAGATAGAAGGGAAGGTGGAAGGAAGAAGAGAAGGAAGGAAAGGAAGACAGGAAGGAAGGAAAGGAAGACAGGCAGGAAAGATAAAAGAAGGAAGGGCAGATGGAAGGAAAGTGGGCCGGATTGAACTCATCAGCGGCCCAGTTCTGGTCCACGTGCCACATGTTTGACCTCCTGGTTTAGAGGGAAACTTCCTTCTATATTTACCTCATGGATAAAATTCCTAGTTATGATTCAGATTTAAGATTTAACTCATAAAATATTAAAATCATCCAGAGTTAAAAAGAATGAAAAGTTCCACCTTAACCTTCCTGTCGTCCTCCCGGGTCAAATTGACCCTGTCTCTCTTTTGACTGTTCCTTCTTTCCTTCTTACTCCTTTCCTTCCTTCCTCCTGTCCTCCCTCCCTCCTTACTCCTTTCTTTCCTTCCTACCTCCTTTCTTTCCATCCTTCCTCCCTTCTCTCCTAAATTCCTTCCTCTTTTTGTCCTTACTCCTTTCCTTCCTTCCTTCCTCCCTCCTTACTCCTTTCCTCCCTCCTTTCTTGCTTTCCTTCCTTCCTCCTTTCTTTCCTCCCTCCCTCTGTTCCTTCCTCTCTTCTTTCCTTCCTTCCTCCTTTCTTTCCTCCCTCCCTCTGTTCCTTCCTCCCCCCTCCTTTCCTTCCTTCCTTACTTCTCTCCTAAATTCCTTCCTCTTTTTGTCCTTACTCCTTTCCTCCCTCCCTCTTTTCCTTCCTGCTTTCCTCCCTCCCTCCCTCCTTTCCTTCCTTCCTTACTTCTCTCCTAAATTCCTTCCTATTTTTGTCCTTACTCCTTTCCTTCCTTCCTTCCTCCTTACTCCCTTCCTTCCTTCCTCCCTTCCTTGTCCTCCCTTGACCTGAGGACAGCAGGAGGGTTAAAGTATGAACTTGAACGCACCACTTTTTACAGTGTTTTATTATCAGAGTGAAAATAGAGCAGGTTGGTTTATTTGTGGCCTTAAATCTCTAAATCTGCTCCGGCTTGGATCTGAGACTTTACTCAGAAAGGTTCAGAGTGTTTTTAGAGGCGATATTAACGAGGACGAAGGAATAAACATCTTAACCAGGTCAGATAAATATAAAGATAAGACCAATAAAACATGTTAAACATCAGATAACTAAAGTAAACAGTAACGTGGATTCTCTCAGGTTTAGTTATTTAGGAGCTGAAGGTAAGTGTTTCTATTTTCTTCTTCCTCTGACTGGAGTTAGAAATATTACTCACATGTATTTCCTCCAGTATAAATATTAATATATTAATAATCACGCAGTTAAAATACAGTAAAAGTCCTGAATTCAGTTTTTACTTTAAAGCTGGGAGGTTAAACATGAGGCCCGTGGGCCAGAACTGGGCCGCCGAGGAGTTCAATCCGGCCCACTTTAGTTCTTCAGAGAGGAAGTCTTTCCATCTTCTGGTCTTCTTTTCCTCCCTTTGTCCCTCATTCCTTTCTTCCTTCCATCTTTCCTTCCTTCAATTTGTCTCATTCCTTCGTTCTATCGGTTATTCCTCCCTTTCTTCTTTTTGTTCCTTCCTTTCATCTTTCCTTCCTCACTTCCTTTCATCTCTCCTTCCTCACTTCCTTCTTTTTGTTCCTTCCTTCATTCTGTCCATCCTCTTTCTTCCATCTTTCCTTCCTGTCTTCTGTTCGTTCCTTCCTTTCATCCTTCCTTCCATTTTCTCATTCCTTCCTCCCTTTTTTGTTCCTTGCTTCATTCTGTCCATCCATCCTTTCTTTCCTTCCCTCTTTTCGTTTCTTGTCCTTCCTCAATTTCTTCCATCTGTCCTTCAAGTCTTCTTTTCGTTCCTTCTTTCCTCTCATCCCTCCTTCTTTTCCCCGCCCTTCCCTTTTTAGTGGTCCGACCCACACGATATCACCTTGAATGAAAATGAGTTGACCTGTATCTATAGCAACCATGGAACACAACCTGTATCTATAGCAACCACGGAACACAACCTGTATCTATAGCAACCATAGAACACCCTGATGGTCTGTCTGTGCATTACATTCCTCATACAAGTGGTAAAGATTGCCCAAAAAGTTAAATAGACCTATAAAAGAGTTAAAA
Source organism: Scomber japonicus (assembly GCF_027409825.1). Classification (NCBI taxonomy): domain Eukaryota; kingdom Metazoa; phylum Chordata; class Actinopteri; order Scombriformes; family Scombridae; genus Scomber; species Scomber japonicus. Next base: position 2,768,195 of record NC_070598.1, on the reverse strand, counting down.
ATTAAAAAGTGGTGTTTTAGTTTTAGAAAGAACACAAGACGACAAAAAGAAAGAACCATTAATAATATTTTAATCTGCATCACTTTAAACAACAAAATCCCTGTAAACATTACAAAAAATCAGCACCTGTGTCGTCGGAGGAAAAGTGGTTCTTGGTTCCACGTGAGGAGAAGGAAAAATAATATATCATCATCATCATCATCATCATAATGCAGGTTCATGGTTCAGGTGAGTCCAGGTTTAACACCGAGCCCACCAACCAGACAGTTTCATCATCATCATCATCATCATCATCATCCTCCTGCACCCAAACCTGAACCCCCCCTCCCTTCCTCCGTCTTGAGTTTTCTCCTCCTCATTGATTCTCTGACTGAACTCTTCAGCAGCTGATTTACAACAAAGTTCATCCAAAGCACAAAAGTAGCAGCAGCAGCTCGACTCCACATGAAGACTGGAAACAGCTGATTGTTTAAACCCAGTAGTAATAACTCAGTGAATTAGTGCTGAAGTACAATTTTGAGGTCCTACTTGATGCTACTTTCTACATCTCAGAGGGAGATATTGTACTTTCTCCTCCACTACATTCATTTAACAGCTTTAGTTACTTTTCACATGAAGACTTATAACGTGTAACTAAGCTTTTAAACTGTATATAAAGTAGTGTAAACTAGCTCCAGCTGCTCTAACACTGATGCTTCACTATTAATAATCTAATGATGTCATCTATAATAATATATATCACTACTTTTACTGTAATACTGTAAAGTTCTTCTACCAGCATCTAGAAAGTTTGTACAAAATCTGAAGTGTATTAATGACATTTGACTGTTTTTCTGTGCAGGGCTGGCAGTTAGTTATTTATTTATTTAGAGATTCATTAAATATTACTGTCCCTGTTTGTTCAGCAATTATTCTTGTAGTCTACAAAATATTTTAAAAGTGTTAAAAATGTTCTTGTTTCATGCAACCAACAATCCAAAAACCTGAAGAGATTTAATTCACTATCATAAAACAGTAAATTGACACGTTTAAAAAGCTGCAATCAGAGAAGTTTTAGCCTGAAAACACTGGATAGGTTTTTATTTTTCATCCGTCTCCGCAAACAGAAACAACAAACCTGAACCTTGTTACACTTCAGATTTTGTAAAGTGAGTTTTAAAGATGCTGCCTGGTGGTTTTAAATCAGCGTTACACAGAACCAGGCGAGTAGTTTCCCTCTTGTTTCCAGTCTTTATGTGAAGCTAAGCTCAGCCGCTGCTCTCTGTAACTCAAGCAGCTCATTTCTCACACTGTTCCTTTAAGAAGAAGAAGAAGAAGAAGAAGCACTGTTGTTAGATGGTCTTTTTTTTTTTTCTTTTAAAAGCACCAGACTGGCTTTATGAAGACAGTCTTGCACCAATCATATGCATTGTCACTGTAAAAGGAAACACAGGAAGGCTCATATGAATCAGCAGTAAAAAGGTTTGCGATCTTAGGCAACAGATAAAATTACAATGAAAGGGTTCCTACGCATCCAGGCTTCAATCCTGCAAACTTTAGTCAGAATGAAAAACTCTAAACGTCTGAATCCTGCAGGTTTTAGTCAGAATGAAAAGCTCTTAAGACTACAATTTCCAAGATTCAGACATTAAGAGCTTTTCACTCTGACTAAAATCTGCAGGATTCAAACGTTAAGACTACAATTTGCAAGATTCAGACATTAACATTTGAATCCTGCAGATTTCAGTCAGAATGAAAAGCTCTTAATGTCTGAATCCTCCACATTTTAGTCAATGAAAAGCTCTTCTCATCTGAGTCCTGCAGATTTTAGTCAGAGTGAAAAGCTCTTAAGACTACAATTTCCAAGATTCAGACATTAACTTTGAATCCTGCAAATTTTAGTCAGAATGAAAAGCTCTTCTCGTCTGAATCCTGCAGATTTCAGTCAGAATATCTACACACTGCTGTCGACTCCTGTTTCCAAATCAAAAGTCACATAACACTAAAACATCATCATGACCCTTTTAAAACTCTCCTCAGGAAGACGTGTAGGAACCCCTTTGTGTGAGTGAAGCACCAGGTTTCAGAGACTCCTGAAGTCTTTCATCCAGCAAACCACACACACACACACACACACACACACACACACACACACAGCATGAAGAGAGTCCCTCCGTCATCTCTGTACAGTCTCTTAATAAGTTACATCTCCTCAGCAGGAAGCTTCCCAAAAAAGAAGAAAAACACAACAGGCTGGTATTGCTTCAAGTTGAGTCTGTGGTATCTTTGCGAGCACCAGAATTCACATCAGACCAAAAAAACAAAAAAAACAAAAAACCCAACAACAAGCACACCAAAAATAAAAAGTCATAAAGTGTGATTGTTGGTATTAAAAAGGCGTATTTAACAGGAGAGGAATGCTCTGAGATCTATTAAGATTATTACACTGATTGGACATCACATGGAGGAGGCAGTACAGTGTCTCTAGTTTATGTCTAGCTCCTCATAAAAGCACCGACAGATGAGAGGAGAGGAGAGGAGGAGGAGGAGAGGAGACGAGAGAAGAAGACAGAAGAGGAGAGGAGACGACATGAGAGGAGAGGAGAGGACAGGAGAGAGGAGAGGAGTGGAGAGAGGAAGAGGGGAGAGGAGACAATAGGAGAGGAGGATTAAGGTGGAGAGGAGAGGAGAAGAGAGGAGAGGAGAGGAGAGGAGACGAGAGGAGAGGAGGAGAGAGGAGAGGATTTAGGTGGAGAGGAGACAAGGGGAGAGGAGAGGAGAGAGGAAGAGAGGAAGAGAGAAGAGGAGACGAGGGGAGAGGAGAGGAGACAAGGGGAGAGGAGAGAACAGGAGAGGAGAGGAGCCTCTGTGTGTTGTGTGTTTTGGGGGAGTTTTAAAGAGTTTCTAAAAAAGTTGATCATGCAGGAAGTAATCAGACTCCAACAGGACAGATTCAGAGTCCTGCTGAGGGCTGAAGGCACAGCAGAGAGAGAGAGACAACGCAGGTTCAACATCTATTAAACACTCAGCGACTATTTAACAGGAAGTCAAGAAACAAGGTTTTTTTTCTCGTCGCACTCGTCTGTGCTGCTGTTCAACATCTGTCCGTCTGTGAGATTTGGTTGGTTTTTTTTTTTTTAGAGCTGAAACATTTTTATTTTATTTCATTTTTTTTTTATAGAAAATCCAGCTTCTTAATTCTTTGATGAGCATTTTTCATATTTACACACATTTAGGAGGAGAGGAGGGGAGAGGACGGGAGAGGAGACGAGGGGGGAGGAGAGGAGAGGAGAGGAGAGACGACCGGAGAGAGTAGAGGAGGGGAGGGGAGAGGAGACGAAGGGAGAGGAAAGAGAAGAGGAGACGAGAGGAGAGGAGGGGAGGGGAGAGGAGAGGAGACGAGGGGAGAGAAAGGAGAGGAGACGAGTGGAGAGGAGAGGAGAGGAGTAGACGACAGGAGACGAGGGGAGAGGAGAGGAGACGAGGGGAGAGGAGAGGACAGGACAGGAGAGGAGAGGAGAGGAGGAGACGAGGGGAGAGGAGAGGAGGGGAGAGGAGAGGACAGGAGAGAAGAGGAGAGGAGACGAGAGGAGAGGAGAGGAAAGAGAGGAAAGAGAGGAGAGGAGAGAGGAGACGACCGGAGAGAGGAGGGGAGACGACCGGAGAGAGGAGAGGAAAGAGAGGAGAGGAGACGAGGGGAGAGGAGAGGAGACGAGGGGAGAGGAAAGGAGAGGAGAGGAGACAAAAGGGTTAGCTTCATTTTTCATCATTCTCTTGATTCATTGATTAGTTTGGTCCATAAAAGGGTGAAAAATGTTGATCAGTTTCTCTTCACAGCTCAGGAAAGATACTCAGTTTGTAACCAAAGACGACTCGAAGACAAAGAAATATTCACATCATTTAAGAAGCTGGATTATTATTTTTTTCTTTCTTTAAAAATTACACAAAATGATTCATTGATAGGTTTGCTGAGAATCATCTAATCACGAGTTAGTTGCAGCTCTACTTTTGATCAGAGCTGAACGATGGTCACAGATTATTGGTAGAAGAGGACGATCGAGACAAATCCTTTAAATCAATGCTGGTAACACTTTTATAAAATATTACAAATATATTATTGATAAAGAGATTTTGGTGTTAATGGATAAACTAACCAGACAGGAGAATGTGATTCAGGTCTTTCTGTAGATTAAAAGTTTCTACCAGATAAATTATTGATTCATGGTGATTAAAATAAATCACCTCACAGTGCTGAGAGAAAACTTCAAAAGACTTAAAGTGACACTGAGCAACTTCATCTTAACACATCTTTAACCCTCCTGTTGTGTTCCAGTCAAGGATGGAAGGGAGTAAAGGAAAGAAGGCAGGGAGGGAGGAAGGAAGGAAGGAAGGAGAGAGAAAGGAAGGAACGACAGAAGGAAAAAAGGTGGGTGGAGGACGGAAGGAAGGGAGGAAAGTAAATAAGGAAAGGAGGAAGGAAGGTAGGAGGGAGGGAGGAAAGAAGGTAGGAGGGAGGGAGGGAGGGAGGGAGGGAGGGAGGGAGGGAGGGAGGAAGGAAGGAAAGAGAGAAGAAGAAAGAGGAAGGTAGGGGGAGGAAGGAAGGAGAGAGAAAGGAAGGAACGACAGAAGGAAAAAAGGGGAATGGAGGACGTAAGGGAGGAAAGGAAATAAGGAAGGAAGGGAGGAAGGTAGGAGGGAAGGAGGAAAGAAGATAAGAGGGAGGGAGAAAGGAAGGAAGGACGGAGTAAAGAAATAAGGAAGGAAGAGAGGAAGGTAGGGGGGAGGAAGGACAGAAGGAAGGAAGATAGGGAGATAGAGGAAGGGAAGAAAGAGAGAAAAAGGAAAGAAAGAAGAGAGGAAGCACAGATGGAAGGAAGGAAGGAAGGAAGGAAGAGTCAAAACAGACGTGTCAGTTTGACCCGGGTGGACGACAGGAAGGTTAATTTACTGATCATGTGACTTCTAAAACCAGCCGGCTGTAAAACTGATAGAAAGACGTTAACGAGTCCGTTAATCAGCGTCACATTAAATCATATTTGATGACTTTATGATTCTGGTAGCTTAACATCATTTCACACTTTTGTTCTATAAAAGATTAAATAAGCTGTTAAAGTTTTAGTTTTATGTGTCAGAAATGATTTGTAGGAATATAAAACAAGGATCACTGCATCGAGCATCACTTTGATTATTTCAAATCAATATGAAATTTATTTTTAGCTCTTGAACTTAATATGAACTCTGGTTTAGTTTTCACCAAATTTAACTTGTAGACGTAACGTATAACTTTTAAGAAACTGACAAATATGTAAAACTCAAAGAGCAATGAGCCAAAATAAAGAGCAGATGAGTTTGAACGATGTCGGACCCTGACTCCATCAGTCTGAGCTCTGCAGGTTTCAGGTCTATCAGACACTAAAACGTTCTTTCTGCAGCAGCTGATCGACACAGATGTTAACCCTCCTGATGTCCTCGAGTCCAGGAAGGAAGGAAAGGAGGGAGGAAGGAAGGATAAAGGAAGGAAAGGAGGGAGGAAGGGAGGAAAGGAAAGGAAAGGAAAGAAGGAATAAGGAAGGAAAGGAGGGAGGAAAAAGGAAGGAAAGGAGGGAGGAAGGAAGGAAGGAAGGTAGGAAAGAAGAACAGAGGAAAGAAAGGGAGAAGGAGGGAGGGAGGGAGGAAAGGAAAGAAGGAAGAAGAAAAAGGAAGGAGGGAAGGAAAGAAGGAGGGAAGAAAGGGGGATGGAGGAAGTACAGACGGAAGGAAGGATGGAAGGAAAGAAGAATAAGACGGGGGCCAATTTGACCCGGGAGGACGACACGAGGGTTAAAGATCAGCGAACTCAGCCAATCAGAAACAAACTGTTCCTGAAGTACGAGGGGAGGGGGGAAGGGGCGGGTGGGGGTGTGAGGGGGGACGTTGACAGACAGCAGCGTCAGAGGAGAACATGAATGAAAAACCTTCATCAGTATCGGTGTAGTTTTGGTAAGAGTTTGGTAATGAGGCCGACTCCTGCCGCTCGTCTAGCAGCAGCAGCAGCAGCAGCAGCAGCAGGTGTTGGGTGACAGGAAACGTAACCGACATCCAGACAGCTGCGGCTCAGTTTCCTGTCGGGGATGAAATAGCGCACTGGTTTTTTTTTGTTTGTAGACCCTTTCACATTAGCACCCGAAGCAGAGGCAGCGTCACAAAGCAGCGTCACCTCCAACTCCTGTAAAATATATAAAAATAGAAAAGGTGGAGGCTGTTTGTGGGTCGGAAACACTCGAGACAAATATTTACTAACAGCTTTTTAAACCTCTAACAACTATACAACATTACGATGCTTTGATATCACTTAGTTTGAGTCAGACGTTAGAATTTCCTACAGCACTTGAAGGCATCACAGTGAAGTGCCCATAAGAGCTTTTATACCGCAGTATTTAAAGTCATTCCTTCGTCTCTATACTTATATTTTATGTGTCATTACTTCCTATGTTGTGTAGTAAATGCTTCTTGATTGATTGATTGATTGATTTCTATTTGATGGATGGATGAAAAATTTATCAGTAAAAATTTTGAGTAATGATTTAAAACACTAAAACTTTGGTTGCAGCTTCTAAAATGTGAAGCTTTGCTGATTTTGTGTTTCATATCATTATAAACTGAATATATTAGAGCTGTTTAAAAGACAGCTCTGAATATGTGATGAGCAGTTTTTACTATTATTTTAAATTGATTAAATAATAAAATATTGGCAATAAAAAATAATCATTAGTTGCAGTCTTCGCTAATATATTTATATATTCAAAAGAATTATTGGAAAACTTCAAAAAACGTGTTTTAATACCAAAATTTTTTTTTTTTTGTCACGATTTCTCAATGATTGTCCACCAACAGCTGCAACTAATGATTATTTTAATTATCCTTTAATCTGCTGAACCGTTTCTCTTCACAGCTTCTTTAAAACCATCGAAGCATCGACGTGTCTGACCTGCGATATAAAACCCAGAGATCAGGTTTGTTTTCTATCGTAGGAGAAACAGAAAAGCAGCAAATCCTCACAGCTGAGAAGATGGAATGAGTTTAGTTTAGTTTTAGAGTTCATTTCAGAGTTGTGACGCTGCTTTGTGAACGCTTCCTGTTTTACATACAGACAGTGATGTGGCACTCTGAGGAGTGTGTGGCTGGTTCAGTTCACACTATAAAATCACACTGTGTTCACGCAATACGACAAGTGACCGACGCACGACTACGGACAAGCAAACACACAATCACACACTCACACAATCACACACTCACACACACACACACACACACACACACACACACACACACACACACACACACACACACACACACACACACACACACACACGAGGAGTAAAAACAGAGTCCGGTAGCGTGAATGCGGCTGGTGGAGGATTTGGTCCCTGAATCTTGAATTCAAATGCCAGTTTTAAACAGACAGTCGTGGGTTTGTCTCCTCTCACCGTTCAAACACTTTATAGACACATAAAAAAAACAAAAAAACAACCGAAAAAAGAAACGAGAGTCAGTTTGCAGTTGATCTGCACCTTCAGCTGAGGGAAGATTTATGAATCCGAGACTCCCGCCTCGAGAGAAGACGAAGATTTGTTGACAGAAGAAAAATCACACAAAAGGAAAAAAAAAAAAAAAGAGAGAGAAACAGATATGAAAAGTATTTTCTTTTTTTAAAAAGATTCGGCAAAAAGACAGCAACAAAATTCTGCTTCAACATGTTCAAATATTCCCAGTATTCCTGAAGCTTTCTAGCATTTCGACAAGTCGTCTGGATTTCCTGAAGTGAAGGTGTGTTTGTTTGTGTTGGTGTGTAAGGCCTTTGTGTCGTCGTTCCGCAGGAGGTAGAAGTCAGAATCAAGCGATCTCCAACTCCCGCTCGATCCCGACGTACTTCAGAGCGTCCGCCTGGCTGTACCTGAAACACACCGACGGGAAAACTGTCAGCTGATTTACAACAACAGCTACAATTTCAACGTGTTTATGGACAAAAATAGGTTTTAAAACAAATTATCTGCTTTATTGAACACTGAAATACAAGCAAAAAACAAGTGTTGCATTAATGTTGCTACGCTTCCATATCTCTTCCAGCCTGTTTATAGTTTGGTTGTGATTCAGCCTGCAGGCCTCTAGAGAGAGAGAGAGACGGTCTGTGATGAAGGAGTTTAATAACTGCAGGATGTTACAAAGGTTGGATAATTACCTCAGACACTGATGTTTAGGAGGAGAGGGTTAAAACTCATCTTCTCCATATCATCATATCTTTCAGCGTGTTTTACCTCTAAACTCTGAAGTCTAAAATGACTGTATGCAGTAGCTTCAGGTTTAGATCATCATTTGAAATACTCTTTTTGTGATATAGCACAAGATAAATCATGTGATTTAGGATAAGTTAATGAGAAAGCTTTTCAAATAAACAAATTAAAAGAATCCAGTGGCTCCTCCTCTCATATTCAACTTTTCTTTATACATGAAGATGGTGTTTTTAAGCTTTTAGATATATTAAGATACTGCAGGGCACAGTATTACATATATTTCTTTTATTTCTACAATTTGTTTTAGATATTTTAGTAATTATTTTAGTTTTTTTTTAACCCCTGTGGATAGTTATATATATGTGTTTTATGCTATGTGTGGATGAGGGTACCATGACCAAATAATTTACTGAGAAGGATCAATAATCTATCTATCTATCTATCTATCTATCTATCTATCCATCTAGTCAGTTCTTTCCATCTATATTTTAAAGTTTATTTTAGCTCACGTGTTTCTCTCTAAATTCTCTAACTGTTTGCAGGTGAAGCTTCTCTTTCATTGCTGTATGAACTGAAACCTTTATTTCAGTAGAGATGAGTTCAAACACTGGACAGCTGTTACCTGTAGTCAAAGAACAGCTCCTCTCCGGTCTGGATGGCTCTCTTAGCAAAAATCCCGATCCTGTGATCCCCATTCACCATCATCACTACGAAGACCAGACAGACCACAGAGTTACCACACAGAGACACGAGTAAACCAATAAAACTGTTGGTTTCATTTCAAACATCATCTTCGTACCTTTTGCATAGCAGTTAGGGTTGACAGAATGGTTTGCAAAGCGGATCTTGTTTCCTTTTCTTGTGGCATCAACAACAAAGTCTGGAGACAAAAAAAACAGAGAAAGTGAGCACAAGTTTTAATGTCTGCTGTTTAAGAAGTTTGTCTTAAATCTCTGAAGGAAACGCATCAGATTCACAGCTCAGACTTTCAATCTTCAGTGTAAATCATCATGTTTGTGTGAGTTACCGTTGTTGAGGTTAAACAGGAAGCTGCACATGTATTTGTCGTAGACTTTCCCTCTGCGGTCCGCTTCATCCTGAGAGATTATCTGCAAAGACCAACATCAAATAATTATATTTCTAATCCTCATTATCTTCAGCTGAGACGAGGTAATAGAAAGTTTAATGTACACATAAATTAGCTGATAAGTGTTGGTGCCATATTTATTACATTTTTAAAGTCATGGGTGTAATTGTACACACAGGTTATTTGGACTGTGCACCCAAACATTCCTTCAAAAATATAAATATTTTTTTGTATTTCTTCCTGTTAAAACTTTGGAAAGGCAGTTAAACGTTAACTGAAGCACATCGACAGTGACCGGACTAATAATCTTTATTTAAAAACTGCAGGAACAGCTCCAAGTGCAGCTGAACTCTCACAAAGATCAGATCGTTCCAGCAGCAGCACACGATTCCTCTGATCATCACTCATAAACTCTCAAACTCCTGGAAACACAGTTTTCTTTGATATAATCTGGATAAACCAGGTCAGTCAGACGTTGCCGTACCTCTCCACAGTACTCAGAGATGAACTCGTTCTTCTGGACTGGCTCTTTGATGAAGATTCCCCAACCGGCCACATCTGACGGGGCGAGCAGGAGGTGCTGAGACAGGGAGACGAAATGAATCAGTTTGTGTTGTATTGAAGGCACAAAACAAAAATCTGTGTACTTGATAAGTTCATGTGATATGTTTTGTCTTTGCTGAGCTAAGGAGCTCCATGTTTAACTGAAGGTCTGAATTCTATGGAAGGCGTTTAGTACCTTCTTGGCTCCTCTCTGGATGGAGCAGTTCTTGCAGGAGACGTTCTTGCTGTCCCAGTGGTCCGCAGCGCCGCAGGTGAGGCAGAGGTCGGGGTCACACTCCCTGACCGCCAGGTAGCAGGGACACTGCTTGGTGTTACACTGGGCTTTGCACCGACAGCCTGGGAACCGGTTCTGACCTGAATCCACACAGCAGCACGTAGGAGAAAGAAAGAAAGAAAATATGAGACAAAGTTCATTAAAGCGTCCTGCCAACCTGCAAGATTAGAAAACTCACTTTTCACAGGAAGTAACTGTTCTTATATCAAACATACAAATTTATAATCTGATAAAAACTACTGACAAATGATTGAAACACTACAGCTGCAATATTTACAATCTGCCATGAAGACAGGAGCCGTGAGTTATGTTACACAAGCAGCTACAAGGTTAAAGCACTGTGGAAGCAATAATCTCCTGTCAATCAATCAATCAATCTTTATTTGTATAGCGCCAAATCACAACAAAGTTATCTCAAGGCACTTTCCACATAGAGCAGGTTCTAAACCAACTCTTCAGGTTTTAACTTTAAAGAGACCCAACATTCCCACATGAGACACAGTGGCGAGAAAAAACTCCCTTTTAACAGGAAGAAACCTCAGGCAGAACCAGACTCAGAAGTGGGCGGACATCTGCCTCGATCGGTTGGGGTTGAGAGGAGAGAAAGGAAGGATAGAGGAGAGAAGCACAATGAAAATAAACAATGAAGTGAAGTTATGTTGGAGACATTTAAACATTTCAGTCTCAGTAATCGTCAAAAGGTTTCATTTAATTATTTTGACACACCCAAAGACTAATGACTCTTATCCCTTCACAGTCTCTTTTCTTCTTGTTATAAAAATAAAACAAACTAACCTGGTTACTGATTATTTTAAGACACAGCACAGCTTGTTTTGTTTTTTTGGTCTTTAGTGATAAAAAGGTAAATGTTAATGTTTCTTACACTCAGAGCTGCACTGGCAAAACTTCTCGCAGAAGTTTTGAGCGGTGACGCAGGGACAGGAGGAGTCACAGGGCTGCCGCGGGTGGTCACATGGTTGGTAATTATACACATGATTGGATGAGCCATCTGTAAAGAGGCGAATGGAAAAAGATTAGCTGGTGAACTTATTTATCTGTCTGGGTTATTTCTCTGTGAGCTGGATGACCTCTGACCTTTCTTCAGCTGGATCTTCCTGCAGTGAGTCGCCCACAGTCTGTGTTTCCTCTTCTTCTTCCTCGGTGGTGTGTCCTCGTCTTCAGCAGGAGCGCGAGCGATGATGCTCGACTCCTTGACCCTGAACTCATAAACCTGCAGGAGAAAGTGGAGATGACATCAACTCACTTGCTCGCTGTGAATTCACTGCTCTATTCACAATCGGACATTACACAGACTTTAAAGCAAGGAGCTGGCAGGTAAACGTCCAGTTATTACTCAGCTCTCACCTGTCTGCAGGTCTTGGTGCCTATGAGTCGTGCGATGGCGCAGAAGTTATCGTAGTAAGTCCCGATGAGAACCCTAAACAGAGAAGCCTCAGCCCCGCTCCAATCCACCGCCTCAGCCTCACCGGTCAGCTTCATCTTCACCGGAGTCTGGCAGCGTGAGTTTCCCTCTGCAAAAATAAACCATATAATACTTTATATCATTTATATTATTATACTTACACATAACAGGCAACATGCACCAGGAGATAGAGACTCTTAAACACTCTGTTAGGAGCATGATTGGTTAAAGTAGTTGTTCAAATATATGTGCTTTGAATTGGTAGAACTGGATTGGTAGAATTAAAGCTTGTCGTAGGCCTATACTTTGATATAAATGATAAAATCAGTTTAGAAACTAGTATTAATGACCAGGGAAGGCAAGAATGTAACTCTTCTCATTCAATTGTTTACCATTATGACCATTTTAATACCTTAATAGTGGCAACAAATCCTGGTGGAGCTACAACTCATGAAATCCCAGATATATTAAAAAATATTTTTTAAATATATTTGTGGAAATGTTTTAATTAGGTACTTAGTGTTCTTTTCATTTTCTCCATTTTTACTGTATTTGTGTTCAGTCTGGCTTGTTGAGATAACGGGCTAGTATCAGTAGGGAGACAAACACAAACACAGCTCATTTGACCTCAGTGTCAGCATTAGTTCTACCTTTATAGCTTCTACTAATCAAGACTTTCCTCCTAATACCTAAAACTAAATATAAACTAAAATAAAACTAGTCAGTTCCTCAAAGGTTGCTGGCAATTACATGGTTGAATTGTCATATTTATGGCCGGTTTCTGCCCTTTAAACCACACGGCTAGCTTCACTATGTAAACATTATCTGAAAGTTGAGGAAGGAGATTGTTGCCATCTACTCACACAAATAAAAATCGAACCTATAAAAAGGCTGTAACTTTGGTTTGAGAAGTGGGTGGATGGGTTTGAATCCCATCTCCTGTATTTCTACATATATATAGTGTCAGTGTCAGCATTATTTCTTCCTTTACTGCTTCTACTAATCAAGTCTTTCCTCCTAATACCTGAAAGACTAAAACTAAATAAAAACTAAAGTAAAACTACTTAATCACTTGTTAAAGTAACTAAAACTAAACTGAATTGCAGTTAAAATCAGCTTAGTTTTAGTTCTCTTTTCATTTTCTCCATTTTGACTATATTGTGTTAACGGACTAGTACCAGTAGGGAGACAAACACAAACGCAGCTCATTTTACCTCAATGTCAGCATTATTTCATCCTTTACAGCTTCTACTAATCAAGGCTTTCCTCCTAATACCTGAAAACTAAATAAAAACTAAACTAAAACTACTCAATCACTTGTTTAACTAAAACTAAACTGAAATAAAAAAGCAAGCTAATGACAGTTCCATAACTATAATAACCGTGTTTTAAAGGATTAAGATCGTACCGGAGCTGCTGGTGTTGTCGTCCTTCTTGTCATCGTCGTCTTTGTCGTTGTCCCGCTCGTCGTCTTTGCTGCCTTCACGGTCGCTGTCGGTGTCTTTGGTCTCCGAGGAAACGGTCGGTGTGCTCGGTCGGCTGTTGCTGTTTGGCAGTCGCCCGCGGCGGCGTCCAACCGTCCGTTTGGAAGGAGTCTTTGCCCGCTCTGCCACTACTCCTGCTGGGTATTCCCTCACCATCCCATCCTGAGCAGTAACAATAACGACAACACTATCAGCATTTCATCTACAAAATCACAAAATAAAAAACACTCACTCAATTTTTATTTATCTCTCTCTTTCAGTTATTTTAGAGATGTGAATGAGACAATTTTTCCGTCCGTTAACCGTTGGGTGGTCATAACGAATAACCGAATATTCGCTATGCCGACATTCACAAGAGTTAAATAGATAATACGTCAAAATTAATAACTTTAAATATCCTAGAGCTAAATATAACAAACAACAAGCTTTAACTGCCCAAACTTGTATTAATTTAAATGATAATCAGCCTTCATTTCTTTACACAAACACATTAATTAAAAGAAAAAAATCTGCCGTTTACGAGCGTAAATTTATAAGCGTAAAAATAAAACAGCGATGATTATTTTTCCTACCCGTCATAAACAACGCTGAGCATATATCCTTTACAATCATGTTAGCAATGAGAGACGTAACTTTAGTTTTCTCTCTGAGACTTTTGTCAAACTGTCGAGGAGCCGTTATAAACGTTGACGTACTAGTTTGGTGATTAGCGTCAGGTCCGTCTCCCTTAGTAACCGTCTCCCTTAGTAACAGCAGACGGCCTTTTTTTTGTCGATGTGAAACCACGAAAGCTCAACTCTACTCGACATATTTCACATCTAACAACATTTATCCTTTACTTTTTGGAAGTTTTTAAACCACGCTGGACTTCTGCGGGGCTTCGTCTGCATTATGTTCCCTTCAGTTAGCTAGCTAGCAGGCTAACTTACTACCGAGTCAAAGTAGCTGAGGTTTTAGAGCTCCTCCTAGTGGCTGAAAGTGAGAATTGCTCTACAGTAGCTGTTAATGAAGCCTTCATACTAGACTACACAGCTCAACTCTTGATTAAAGTTTCCCAATGAATAAAAAAAGAAACAACCACAGCACAAAAGGTCGAAGTTAGCCTCCACGAACGATTATTATGTTTATTTAACTTAATTATGTTTTATTATGTTCAAGTTGTTCTGTGTGTCTCTCTGGATGTTTTCAAACCCGTAATTGGTTTTCTTTTGTATCCATCAGTGGATGATCTTGTAAGTTTAAGTTTGTTTTCACACAGGAAAAAAATGCACATTAGTCTGTGGTTGGAGTGAGAACATGAACACTGGAAAAAGGTCCCGAAGAGGTCAGCGCACCACAAATGGACTGCTCCAGAATTAATTTGCAATGGGACGGAGACCCTTTCACATCCTCTGAAAGGGTCTCAGTCCAAGTGCAACCGCCGAGTTCAGATCTGCTAAAACAAACTGCTTCCAAGGAGGAAAACCAACTAAAGTCCAGTTCACCCAAACTACACAAACAAAGGGTTGAACATTTCCACACACTGTCAAACCATTACTTTGTCTAATAAGCTGCAGAACAGCTCAAAAAGAAATAAACAAAGAACTCTTGTGAAACATTCACAGCAAAGAAGGATCAAGCTGTTGGTTTATCATTTTACTACATGATTGTGAAGGAAAATCTTTGCCTTGTAATTGTGCTGTCTGGTGGCATGTGCTCTTTTACTATTTATAAAGAAGCCCAGTGCTACTTCTTTGCTTTGGTCCATGTCAAGATAAGATAGAAGCTGGGAGTTTTGGGGATGTGACGATGATAAATGTCAAATCCTCAGTTTCATGTGTCCTGCGGATGTGTGACATGCATACCTATGTAAATGTATGTAGTCATATAGGCTCATTTCTTTGTTCGTGCAGAAACTACAATAGATCGAGGTTTTATTCTTTGCTTGTTGAGATGAGAGATTTTGTTGGAAATGATGAAGATTTCCATGACAAATGATTGAATCCAACAATTAGTGAACTGACCTGCACCAGGTACATGTAGCAGTCGACGCCACAGGGTTTGCTGTCCACCAGGTTCTCCAAGTTCTTACGTTTATACGTGTTTGGAGTGGCGTGGAAAGCTGAAAAGGAAGAAACACGATGATGAGAAGTGAGGTTTAGACAGGAAGCAGTTGGTTAGAAGTGTCAAAAAACAAGTTTCATACAAATTGAACTTAGTTGTTAGGATTCTCACCAACAACACACTTATTTAAATATTTAACCAAAAACTTACAACATCAGTTTGTTTAGAGCCTAAAGTCGGTTTACTGCTACACACTTATAATATAATGAAAATCTTATCTATGTTGTTTGAGATTCTGTCAGTAAGTTAGTTCTGTTTCATGTTAGGTGTGGCTACTTGAGAAGTGTGACTGTGTGTGTGTGTGTGTGTGTGTGTGTGCGTGTGAACTAACGGTGGAGGAAGCAGTCGTATTTAAAGCAGCGTCTACAGAACAGCGTGTGGAAGGAGTGCAGGCTTTGCTCGCGCTGCACAGAGCGAGCGTTGGGGCCGTCGATGTTTGGCGTGCATTCAGGGGGCAGAGCGCCGGGCAGTTGCTGCTCCGTCAGCTCCTTGTACCTGAGAGAGACACACATGCAGTAATCAGAGCCGTGTGCGGTCTATGTGGTGAGCAGAGAAAAACACTGCAGAGACACAAGCACACAGTTTCTTCTTATTTTACTCATTAAAAAACAGCACATTTAAGCATGTCAGCGAGGCCATAATCACTCTGTATGTTCTATATTCTCCTAAAAAAAGCAGATATCTTTGTATATAAAATGTGCATGAAGACAGAGTTGCTGTAATAATAAATAAGTGAATGGAATAAATATGGTATGCCATTTATAGGCTGAATGATACTGGATTTTGACGCCAATTTGATATGTTAAAAAACAAAAATGATATAAGACGTATTGTGTTGCAGAAACAGAAAAACACTTTGGAAAGGAGAGCTGAAGCTGCACAAGTAGATGTAGTAGCGGTAGAAAAAGGAGTAGAAGTAGTAGAAGTGGAAGAATGAGAAATAGAGGTAGAAGTAGTAGAACTAGTAGTAGTAGTAGTAGTAAAGGTAGTAGTAGAGGCAGTAGTAGTAGAGGCAGTAGTAGTAGTAGAGGCAGTAGTAGTAGTAGAGGCAGTAGTAGTAGTAAAGGTAGTAGTAGTAGTAGAGGCAGTAGTAGTACTAGTAGAGGCAGTAGTAGTAGTACTAGTAGTAGTAGTAGAGGCAGTAGTAGTAGTAGTAGTAGTAGTACTAGTAGAGGCAGTAGTAGTAGTACTAGTAGTAGTAGTAAAGGTAGTAGTAGTAGTAGTAGTAGAGGCAGTAGTAGTACTAGTAGAGGCAGTAGTAGTAGTACTAGTAGTAGTAGTAAAGGCAGTAGTAGTAGTACTAGTAGTAGTAGTAAAGGTAGTAGTAGTAGTAGTAATAATAGTAGTAGTAGTAGTAGAGACAGTAGTAGTAGTACTAGTAGAGGCAGTAGTAGTAGTACTAGTAGTAGTAGTAAAGGTAGTAGTAGTAGTAGTAGTAGTAATAATAGTAGCAGTAGTAGTAGTAGTAGAGGCAGTAGTAGTAGTAGTAGTAGTAGTAGTAGAGGCAGTAGTAGTAGTAGTAGTAGTAGTACTAGTAGAGGCAGTAGTAGTAGTACTAGTAGTAGTAGTAAAGGTAGTAGTAGTAGTAGTAGTAGAGGCAGTAGTAGTACTAGTAGAGGCAGTAGTAGTAGTACTAGTAGTAAAGGCAGTAGTAGTAGTACAAGTAGTAGTAGTAAAGGTAGTAGTAGTAGTAGTAATAATAGTAGTAGTAGTAGTAGAGACAGTAGTAGTAGTACTAGTAGAGGCAGTAGTAGTAGTACTAGTAGTAGTAGTAAAGGTAGTAGTAGTAGTAGTAGTAGTAATAATAGTAGCAGTAGTAGTAGTAGTAGAGGCAGTAGTAGTAGTAGTAGTAGTAGTAGTAGAGGCAGTAGTAGTAGTAGTAGTAGTAGTACTAGTAGAGGCAGTAGTAGTAGTAGAGGCAGTAGTAGTAAAGGTAGTAGTAGTAGTAGTAGTAGTAATAATAGTAGTAGTAGTAGTAATAATAGTAGTAGTAGTAGTAGTAGAGGCAGTAGTAGTAGTAGTAGTAGAAGTAGTAGTAGTAGAGGCAGTAGTAGTAGTAGTAGAAGTAGTAGTAGTAGTAGTAGAGGCAGTAGTAGTAGTAGTGGCAGTAGTAGTAGTAGTAGTCGAAGTATAACAGAGGTAGAAAAAGAAGTAGTAGTAGAGGTAGAAGTAGAGGCAGAATTACAGGTATAAGACGAATAAGTATTTTTGGTGATACATATGTATATAATGAGCCAGAAGCCATAAGTAGAAGAATAAGTAGAGGTAGATATGTAGTTTATCAGTCCGACTAATCTGGAGGATTATTTCCACAGACGCTGATGTTGGATTTCTTTTCTTTAACAGAAATCCAAACTTCCACATTTGTCTGCTGTCCTCAGTCCTGGAGACCAGATTAGGTGTAATTTGGATGCAATCAAAGCTGTAATGCTATGCTATTAAAACCAATTTATCTCCCCGTTACCGTGACAACAACACTAACACATGCACGTTACAAACAAACAAAAACCCACTAACTTCTCTTTCAGCTCCTCCGTTGAGCCCTTGTCGGGGAACATGGAAGAGATGGCTTCAAAAATCTTGTCCGAAGGAAACTTCTTGGTGCTGTCGTTGCTGGTTCGACCTGCAGATCACACACAAACACAAACACACACACACACACACACACGCACACACGCACACAGGCACACACGCAGAAAGGGATGATGAATGCCTGAAAAGTGGAAGTAAGGACCAGACTCTGCTTTCACTTTAAAAAGGAAATATTGAGTCGTTTCTGTGATACAGGAAGACTTGTCTGCTCGTCTAAATTCGGATTAAAGTCTGGATCCAAACTGAACTAAACATCCAATCTGGACTATATGTTAGTATTAGGCCGGGGCCGGTATGAGATTCTGGCGGTATGATAGCCATAAGAAAAAATATCACGGTTTCACGGTATGGTGGTATTGTGACTACAGCTCTAAAATGTTCCTAAAAGGAAGAAAAATAAAGACAGACATGTTAATTTAACCTGAATCTGTAATGACAGTGTGAGGGGTCCTGATACTCTACGCTGCAGCTGCACCACCTGAGGGATTTCTGACCAGCACTTCCTGTCTTTGACCAGCACTTCCTGTCTTTGACCAGACTAAAAACATCTCATACCTTAGGAACGGTATGACAGAACATTTGGCGGTTTCGGTTATCGTGGCTTTTTCAAATCGCGGTATACCTTGAACACGGTTATCATCCCATGCCTAGTTAGTATGTTATGTTGGAATATACAGTATATAATAATTTCTCCAATACTAGCAATACAATACTACCTTTACTAGCAAGGTTTTGAGGTGTTAGAAGTAATAAAAGCTTTGGATATTTTGCAGCAGGTTATGAAACATTTGAGCCTTTCATGTGACATTAAACCTTTAAAGTTTGACCTTCCTTATACTTTATAAAAACTGCATCACTCCCCAAAACCAGTGCAACTCAGACACATGACAACTGAGTTATTTTTTAATTACATGGTTGGATTCAGCCTCAGCTCTTAACTTTGTGTGAGGGACAACAACCCTGATTATAATGAGAGAGGTATAAACATGTCCAAGTCACCTCTTTATATCTTAACCCAGCACAGATGCTTGTGGGAGGTGTTGGCTTCAGTGTCAAGAAGCTGTTAAACATCCCATCCCACTCTGTGCCGAGTGATTAAAAACAAACCTTCCACACTGAATGAACCATGATGAGCAAGAAAAGCAGGGGAACTAGTCGTCCTGCTTGGTTAATGCAAACTTAAAGGATGAATTTTAAAAGCTTCCTAACAACTTTTATGTGACACTCTGCAGGAATAAAATGATTAAAAATGAGTCATTGTTTGTGTAAACTTTGACACAAGTTAGATTTGTTTTTTTATATTAAATGCTACAATGATTCAAAGACAATCCTAAAGCTGCAGAAAACACAACATGCTCCGTTTTCTAACAGCTGTACAGAGCAGGGTTATTATAGTTAACGAAAACTAAAACTAGCAATGAAAAAATAATTTAGTTAACTGAAATTAAAATAAAAACTACAATTAAAACAAAAATGAAAACTAAATAAAAACTACAATGAAGAATGTAAAACTAACTAAAACTAAAACTGAATTGCAGATAAATTCAGCTTCAGCTTCATTTTCATTGTCATTTCGTTTTCTCCCTCGATTACTTCCTGTCCTGCAGCAGCCGTGGTTAAAGAATGAAATTAAAAAGGACTTGATGCCCTTTGACTGCTCTGTTCGGGGTCATGGGAGGGGAGAAAAAGTTAACCACAGCAAAGCAACGCACTTTATCCTTTGCCTCCCTTCTGGCTCGACGAGCAATTCTGCTCAGGTGGAAGGATACTTTCCCTCCCACTCATGCGCAATGGCTAGAAGATATCATGTCCTGCCTAAAATTGGAGAAAATTAGACACTCTCTTCAGCATTCAAATAAGAAGTTTCAGAAGGTGTGGGGTCCCTTCCTAAACGAATTCCAGACCCTTTAAAGGTTTGGCCCTTGAGTACAGCTCAGCTATGCTGCTCACTTGTTACATACTCCGTGCTTTTGGTTGAACAGTGATCTTATGCTATGACTAGTAATCTGGCAATGACATGGGAGGGATTATTTTATACATCGTTCAATTTCATTATTTATTTATTTTTTTATTATTCTTTGTGTACTTTTTCTACATCTCATTTGTGCATGGTGTGATTGATGTGTACCCACACCCACCTCATGTCTCTGTAATGGCTATCCAGCACTGCACATTTGTTATAAAGGAGAAAATGTTAATAAAGAGATCTTGAATTTAAAAAAGGACTTGATGATAAACCATATTTGGTGTCACACATTCTTTCATCCTTTTCAGCTTCTACAAGTCAAAGCTTTCTCTTAATACCTGAAAAACTAAACAAAAAACTAGTAAATCACTTGTTAAACTCACTAAAACTAAACTGAAATAAAAAAGCAAACTGAAAAACTAAAGAAAATTTCAAAACTATAATAACCCTGGTACAGAGTAGCTACATGTGAATGACTGAAGCCTGTCAGTCCGTCCACAGTTCATCAGGTGCACGGCTTCATCTAACCCTATAAAGACTATGAGTAACTCTGTGGAGCTGTTTCTCACTGATCTACTCACTCTCATTGTTGATGATGCCTTCCTTGCGGGGGTCCTCTGGGTGCTCCTTGCCGTCACACAGCTCCATCTTGTCTACTTTGAATTCCGGCTCTTCCTCCTCCTCATCGTCCTCGTTGTCACTGTACTGCGACAGAGCGCTGACCAACTCCACGAAGATCTCGTCGTTGATGAAGCCGCACTCTGCAACAACGAGGCGACATGACATGACACTTATGACTTAACCTTTGTGTCGTCCTCCCGGATCAAATTGACCGGGTCTGTTCTGACTGTTCCTTCCTTCCTTCTTTCCTCCCTTCCTTCCTTCCGTCTGTCCTTCCTCCCTCCCTCCCTCCTTCCTCTCTTTCCTTCCTCCATCCCCTTTCTTCCTTCCTTCTGTCCTGCCTGCCTTCCGCCCTCCCTCCTTCTTTCCTTCCTTCCTCTCTCCCTCCGTCCTTCCTTCCTTCCTTTCGTCTGTCCTTCCTCCATCCCCCTTTCTTCCTTCCTTCTGTCCTGCCTTCCTCCCTCCCTCACTCTCTTTCCTCCCCCTACCTTCCTCTCTCCCTCCGTCCTTCCTTCCTTTCCTTCCTCCCTTCCTTCCGTCTGTCCTTCCTCCCTCCCTCCTTCCTTCATCCCCTTTCTTCCTCCCTTCTGTCCTGCCTTCCTCCCTCCCTTCTGTCCTGCCTTCCTCCCTCCCTTCTGTCCTGCCTTCCTCCCTCCATCTCCCTGTATTCCTTCCTTCCTCCCTCCTTCACTCTTTCTTTCCTCCCCCTACCTTATTTCCTTCCTCTTTTCCTTCCTTCCTCCCTCCCTCCCTCCTTCTTTCCTCACCCTACCTTCCTCCCTTCCTTATTTCCTTCCTTCCTTCCTCTCTCCCTCCGTCCTTCCTTCCTTCCGTCTGTCCTTCCTCCCATCTGTCCTTCCTCCCTCCCTCCTTCCTCCATCCCCTTTTCTTCCTTCCTTCTGTCCTGCCTTCCTCCCTCCTTCCTCCCTTCCTCTCTCCCTCCTTCCTCTTTCCTTTCCTTTCTCCTTCACTCTTTCTTTCCTCCCCCTACTTTCCTCCCTTCCTTCCTCTCTCCCTCCCTCCGTCCTTCCTTCCTCCCTCCCTCCCTCCCTCCCTCCCTCCCTCCCTCACTCCTTTCCATTCTTCATCCTCCCTCCCTCCTTCCTTTCCTTCCTTCTTCCTTCTCCCTCCCTTGACTTGAGGACAACAGGAGAGTTAAAACAACCACAAAAATTAACAAATACTAAGCAAAGTGTCTAAAAGATGAGTTTTGAAAGCGTTGAACTTCTGTTCTGCTCATCTACTGTTTCCTTCCTGACCACTGAGGGTAAAACAATAAAAACATTTCCAGAATAACACCCTGGCTCAAAGTATCATAATCCACTGAGTCCTTTTTGGTGTATTTCTTATCATGTTCTGGGTGTTTTTTTGCTTTTATTTGACAGTTGCTGGCAGAGAGGTCAACAGGAAACGAGTCAGAAAGAAAGATATATTAAAAAAATGTTCCCATGCTGGACTGAAAGCAGGGACATTACATTGAATGCACAGTAACCACTCTGCTAACACTGCTCTTATTTTTAAAGTCATGAATTTATTACTCAAACCTGACCTCATGAATCACTCTTCATCACTCCTTTAGTACTGATATAAAACACCGACACCACTACAGCGCCCCCCCCATATATATTTTTACCACAGTTCTATTTTCAGTTCAAGATATCAATACAGGATGCTTGGGAGTCCAGGAAGGGTTTTTATTTTATTTTAATCTCATAAAACCATCAAGAAAATTACCACAATGAGAAGTTATGATCATAATATAGAGAACAGAAACAGGCAGCGTTGACCACCACTACTCATATTGATTCTTTGCTCATATCTGTTATTAGCTTAGGTCTGTTTTTACTCATATTTGTTCTTATGTCTGATCTTGTGAAGCTTGTTATGTAACTGTTTGTCACTTTGTTAGGTCCTAGTTCTGCTTATATTACTCTGTGTTTTATATTTATTGTAATTGAGGCTTGATTTTTAGGCTGCAAACTCACAACTCTCCAGGGCTAATTCTGGCATATTTATAGTAATGTTTATTATCCCTGTCAAATAAACTAAAACTGGGTGTGTCCATTAATCCCCCACCTCTGTCTCCGTGGACTTTGCCGTCATAGTTCTTGATGAGCTCTTCTATGAAAGTGCCGTCCTGGTCCAAGACCTCGTCTCCCATGTAAGGGATGTTATGAAGCACCGTCTCATCCTCCACCTAAAGCCAGGAAAAAAAAAAAAAAAAGGTAAAAACATCAAAAACAGGAAAATCCCAATCCCAACCCCAACCAGAGTTATTATACTTCTCATTCAAATGTTTACTATTATCACAATTTTTAAACCTTAATAGTGGCGATACAACAAAATCCCAAATATATAATAGGCTAATGCTTTACTTAGGTGCAAATTAAATAACTAGTAACATTAAATTATTTTCCACCCCTGCCTGTTAAAGGGCAGGGCTATTATAGTTAACTAAAACTAAAACTAGCAGTGAATAAACTGAATAAAAACTAGAATGAACAATGGAAAACTAACTAAAACTAAACTGAGCTGCAGATAAAAATCAGCTTAGTTTTAGTTTTCTTTTCATTTTCTCCATCTGTTCAGTTTGACTTGTTGAGATAACGGGCTAGTACCAGTAGGGAGACCACAAACACACACAAGCTCATTTTACCTCAGTGTCAGCATTATTTCATCCTTTACAGCAGAGGTGTCAAACTCATTTACATTCAAGGGCCACATACAGACCAATTTGATCTCATGTGGGCCGGATCATTAATAAGATGGAAGGAAGGAAGGAAGGAAGGAAGGAAATAAGATGGGAAGGAAGGAAAGACAGGCAAAAAGAAGAAAGGGAAGAAAGGTAGGAAAGAGAGATAGTGAAGGACAGACAGACAGAAGGAAGGAAGGGAGACAGGAAGACAGGAAGGAAGGACAGAAGGAAGAAAAGGAAGGACAAATGGAATGAAGGACAGAAGAAAGGAAGGAAGAAAGGACGGACAGATGGAAGGAAGGGAGAAAGGAACGAAGGAAGGAAGGAACGAAGAAAGGAAGGAAGGAAGGAAGGACAGATGGAAGGAAGGAACGAAGAAAGGAAGAAAGGAAGGAAGAAAGGACGGACAGATGGAAGGAAGGGAGAAAGGAACGAAGGAAGGAAGGAACGAAGGAAGGAACGAAGGAACGAAGAAAGGAAGGAAGGAAGGAAGGACAGATGGAAGGAAGGAATGAAGAAAGGAAGAAAGGAAGGAAGAAAGGACGGACAGATGGAAGGAAGGAAGGGAGACAGGAAGAAAGGAAGGAAGGACAGATGGAAGGAAGGACAGAAGGAAGGAAAAAAGGAAGGTAGGAAGGACAGAAGGAAGGTAGGAAGGACAAATGGAATGAAGGACAGAAGGAAGAAAGGAAGGACAAATGGAATGAAGGACAGAAGAAAGAAAGGAAGGAAGGAAGGAATGAAGGAAGGACAGATGGAATGAAGGACAGAAGAAAGAAAGGAAGGAAGGAAGGAATGAAGGAAGGACAGATGGAAGGAAGGAAGGACAGAAGGAAGGAAAAAGGAAAGGTAGGAAGGACAGATGGAAGGAAGGAAAAGAGCACTGAATGGCAAGTGGGCTGGATCGCACCCCTCGGTGGGCCGTATCTGGCCCGTGGGCCGCATGTTTGACACCCCTGCTTTGACACAGCTTCTACTAATCAAGGCTTTCCTCCTAATACCTGAAAAACTAAAAAACATTAATTTTCCAAGACACACACACACACACACACACACACACACACACACACACACACACACACACACACACACACACACACACACACACACACACACACACACACACACACACCATGAAGTTCTGCTGCAGCGGTGACCAGGAGTACATGACGGGGACCGAGGCCACAGCGTTGAGGGTCTTCAGGGGGATGACCTGCCTCGGGAACTCGGAGAATCCGCTGTCCACCGTGCACTGAACAGGAAAGAAGAGGATAGGAACACTTAGATCACCACCAAGTCTGACTGACACCTTACTGATGCGAGCTCAATGCTTTTTTTTTTCCCTCCTTCTTTTCTTATGGAGCTTTTCTGCTATACAGTTCTAGCTCTACTCGGCTCGACTCAGTTTGGTACCAGAAACGACCTTTTCCATTACTATAGTACCTTCTCAACTGCTGTGACTTCATTTTATACCCAACACAACACAGTGGAGGACATGGAGGCGATGGTGTACTTGCTGCTGTATGTCACACACAAAGTAAGAAAGTTGAGCCGAATCGATGTAACGCTGTTGCCGGTATTTAAAAATGCCGGGTTTGATTCTTATGATGGGCAATATTTTGAAATTATATCGATATCGTGATGCGAGAGAAGATAGATTTTGGTTATCGTAATATCATGATATGTCTACTTTTTACCCTCTTTTTCCATTATATCCACATTACTGATGGTTATTTATCAATGATTTCATAGTGTAAATATTTTGTGAAAGCATCGACAGTCATCTCTATAATATTGCTGTAATATCGATATCGAGGTATTTGGTCTAAAACATTGTGATATTTGATTTTGTCCATATCGCCCAGCACCTAACGGCTCATGACTCTTCCAGTGACTCTCTGGCCAATCAGTGGCCAGCAATCTGTTGTCGTCACATTTTAGTATCGGCTCGGCTCGCTTGGAAACTCGGCAGAGCAGACACTAAAAAAGTAGCAGATACCATGTACTATCCTTTAGGGCTGGGCCAAAAAAAAAAAATCGATTTTTATATTAATCACGATCACGTTTTCTTTTTTCTAAAGAGCAGCTAACTGTACCAGTTTACTTTATTGTAAGATGTTGGCGGATGAGGATGTTTTTTGTGAGGGCAGGTTCACAGTTTTAAAAATAAATCTCACAAACTGATGAGATGTGTGTTTTATGTAAATATGACTTATGATGTTTTATCAAGTGTTTGGTTCAACCTGTTCTTGTTTAAGGAAAGAAAATCACAATAATTTAAATATAAAATCGCAATACTTGTTTAATCAGAATCACAATTTTTTTTTTTTTTTTAAAGTATATTTTTTGAGCGTTTTGCCTTTATTGTACAGGTGAGTAGAGAGAGACAGGAAATGGGAGGCAGAGAGGGGGGCAATGACATGTAGGATAGGACCGCTCGGTGCGGGAGTCGATCCGGGGTCGCCTGCAGTGAGGACTGTAGCCTCAACACATGGGACGGGTGCTCTACCCACTGAGCTAAACACCTCCACAATCGGAATCGCAATTTAAATTGAATCGGGACCCAAAAATCGTCAGAGGATATCGGCCCAGCCCTACTATCCCTGATGGAAACGCAAAAAATAACCGAGTCATCAAATAGTGCTAGAACTCTATAATGGAAAAGTCCCATTATATCACTATCTTCTGAGCTGCTGTAGCGGTGTATTTTCCCCACTGTGGGATCAATTAAAAAAAAAAAGTTGATCTTTATCTTTATCCACTGACCTCTCGGGTGCCTCTCAGGGAGCCGACAGACGTCATGATGTGAACCGGCTGGATCCGCCTGGTCTTCCACTCCTGGTTCAAAATGTCAGTCCGCTCCATGATCTTCTGACGGTTGGTGTTGAACATGCTCTGAAAAAGAGTTTTAATCAGCTGTCAACATTTGACAGATTAATCTTGAGTTAGTACAATCTTCCTTTTTTTCATTATTTGGGTTTCTCTTCTAAAAAACTCTATAAAAAAAAACAGTAACTGAGACAAAGATGCATCAACAATGTTAACCCTCCTGTTGTGTTCGAGTCAAGGAAGGAAGGGGGGAAGAAGGAAGGAAAGGAGGGAGAGAGGGAGGGAGGGGGGGGAGGAAGGAAAAGAGGGAAGGAAGGAAAAGGAGGAAGGGAGGGAGGGAGGGAAGGAAGGGAGTAAAGGAAAGAAGGAAGGAAGGGAGTAAAAGAAAGAAGGAAGAAAGGGAGTAAAGGAAAGAAGGCAGGTAGAAAGGAAGGAAGGAGAGAGAGAGGAAGGAAGGGAGGAAGAAGGAAGGAAAGGAGGGAGGGAAGGAAAAGGAGGAAGGGAGGGAGGGAGGGAAGGAAGGGAGTAAAGGAAAGAAGGAAGGAAGGGAGTAAAAGAAAGAAGGAAGAAAGGGAGTAAAGGAAAGAAGGCAGGTAGAAAGGAAGGAAGGAGAGAGAGAGGAAGGGAGGGAAGGGAGTAAAGGAAAGAAGGAAGGAAGGGAGCAAAGGAAAGAAGGAAGAAAGGGAGTAAAGGAAAGAAGGCAGGTAGGAAGAAGGAAGGAAAGTAGGGAGGGAGGGAGGGAAGGAAGGGAGTAAAGGAAAGAAGGAAGGAAGGGAGTAAAGGAAAGAAGGAAGAAAGGGAGTAAAGGAAAGAAGGCAGGGAGGAAGGAAGGAGAGAGAGGGGAAGGGAGGGAAGGGAGTAAAGGAAAGAAGGAAGGAAGGAAGGGAGTAAAGGAAAGGAGGAAGAAAGGGAGTAAAGGAAAGAAGGCAGGGAGGAAGGAAGGAGAGAGAGGAAGGGAGGGAAGGGAGTAAAGAAAAGAAGGAAGAAAGGGAGTAAAGGAAAGAAGGAAGAAAGGGAGTAAAGGAAAGAAGGAAGAAAGGGAGTAAAGGAAAGAAGGCAGGGAGGAAGGAAGGAAGGAGAGAGAGAGAGAGGAAGGGAGTAAAGGAAATAAGGAAGAAAGGGAGCAAAGGAAAGAAGGCAGGGAGGAAGGAAGGAAGGAGATAGAGAGGAAGGAACGACAGAAGGAAGAAAGGGGGATGAGGAAGGAAGGAAGGAAGGAAGGGAGGACGGAGGAAAGAAGTAAGTAAAGAAGGAAGGTAGGAGGGAGGGAGGAAAGAAGGAAAGAAGGACAGAGGAAAGAAGGAAGGAAGGACGGAGGAAAGAAGGTACGAAGGTAAGAGGGAGGGAGGAAAGAAGGAAGGGAGAAAAGAGAGCAGAAGGAAAGAAAAAGAGAAGGAGAGAGGAAGGACAGATGGAAGGAAGGAAGGAAGCAAGGAAGGAAGGAACAGTCAAAACAGACGGGATTTGACCCGGGAGGACAACAGGAGGGTTAAAGACAGAAAACATAACTGGAAAGTCAAATGTCAAAGTTTAAACAGCATTATTTTCATTTATTATCTTTGGCTCGTTTTAAAGACGGATGGAAGGAAAGAAAGGAAGGAAGGAAGGACAGAAGGAAGAAAGGAAGGAAGGACATATGGAAGGAAAGAAGGAAGGACAGAATGAATGAAGGAAGGAAGGAAGGAAGGACATAAGGAAGAAAGGTAGGAAGGACAGAAATAAGGGAAGGAAGGAAAGACAGGCAAAAGGAAGGAGGGAAGAAGGAAAGAAAGACGGAAGGACAGAATGAAGGAAAGAAGGACAGACAGAAGGAAGAAAGGGAGGAAGAACAGAAGGAAGAAAGGAAGGAAGGGCAGAAAGAAGAAAGGGAGGAAGGACTAGAAGGAAGAAAGGTAAGAAGGACAGAAGGATGAAAGGGAGGAAGGACAGAAGGAAGGAAGGAAAGAAGGAAGGACAGAAAGAAGGAAGGAAGGAAGGAAGGACAGAAGGAAGAAAGGTAGGACAGACAGAAGGAAGGAAGGAAGGTAGGTAGGGACAGAAGGAAGGAAAGAAGGAAGGACAGAAGGTTTTATTTATTGCTTGTTTATAGTTGTCATATTTGAGTGGACGCCAGAGAGACTAGTGACCACTGTGTAGAAGCTAATGAGGATCCTAATAAAAGGCATAAAGAAGAATAAAATGGCCGCTGTGATGTATGAGTATGATTTAAAGCAGGGGTGTCAAACATGTGGCCCGTGGGCCAGAACCGGCCCGCTGAGGAGAGCAATCCGGCCCACTTTCCTTCCTGTGTTCTTTTCCTTCCTTACATCTGTCCTTCCTTCCTTCCGTCCTTCCTTCCATCCTCCCTTTCTTCCTTCCATCCGTCCATCCTTCCTTCCTTCGGTCCTTCCAACCTTCCTTCCTTCCATCTGTCCTCCCTTCCTTCCTTCTGTCTGTCTGTCCTTCACTGTCTGTCTTTCATACCTTCCTTCCATCTGTCCTCCCTTCCTTTCTGTCTTCCTCCCTCCCTCCCTTCCTTCCTTCCTTCCATCTGTCCTTCCTTCGGTCCTTCCAACCTTCGTTGCTTCTGTCCTTCCTTCCTTCCGTCTGTCTGTCTTTCCTACCTTCTTCCCTTCTTATTTCCTTCCTTCCATCTGTCCTCCCTCCCTTCCTTCCTTCCTTCCTTCCTCCCTTCTTTCCTTCCTTCCATCTTTTTAAGGATCAGGCGCACATGAGATCAAATTGGTCTGTATGTGGCCCTTGAATGAAAATGAGTTTGACACCTCTGATTTAAAGAAACCATTTCCAGAGCGAGCCTCTTCTTCTGCATAAATTACCATTTAATGTTCTTATATGTAGATATTTCTCATAAATCAAAAAGGCTGAATTCAGAACTCTCCACAGTTTAATTCAGAGACATTTCAAACTATTCATTAGAGAGATGAAGTGCTGCTGAAGTGAGAATGTAAGATAAGGACTTTAGAAGCTATTATAAATCTAAATTAAAAAGGTCAACATAGCTTTGAACCTTCAGCTTTGAAGCCAAATCTTAAAAGTGAGAAGTCTTTTAACCTTCATGTCGTCCTCCCGGGTCAAATTGACCCCATCTGTTTTGACTGTTCCTTCTTTCCTCCCTTCCTTCCTTCTGTCTGTCCTTCCTCCTTCCCTTCCTCTCTTTCCTTCTCTCTTCTGTCCTTTCCTTCCTTCCTCTTTTCCTTTCTCCTTCCCTCCCTCCTTCTTTTTCCTCTGTCCTCCTTTCCTTCCTCCCTTCCTTCCACCATCCTTTCCTTCTTTCTTCCTCCCTTCCTTCCTCTTTTCCTTACTCCCTTCTTTCTTCCTCCCTTCCTTCTTTCCTCTTTTCCTTTTTCCTTACTTCCTTCTTTCTTCCTCCCTTCTATCCTTCCTTACTTCCTTCTTTCTTCCTCCCTTCTATCCTTCCTTCATTCCTTCTATCCTTCCTTCCTTCTTCCTCCCTTCTATCCTTCCTTGCTTCCTTCTATCTTACCTTCCTTCCTTCCTTGACTTGAGGACAACAGGAGGGTTAAGAGCTCAAGAAAATCTACCATTCTGTTACACTTTAAACTCTGTCTGCTGATAAAGCCGAGCAGAGTTTGATCCGTGTTGTTTTCTCAAGGTCTAAAAATCTAACATTTGGACATTTTTTCTAACTGCTGTCGGTTTTACACCAGAGAACAGAGAGAAGCTGCAGGAGCCAACAGCAGCCAACAGCAGCTGCTTGGACAAATATCCAGTTCAGACCTTTTTTTAGTGGTAGATTATAAAAGATAAGTGTGGGTCAGTGATGTCATGCAAACAGGGAGGCAAAGAAAGAAACTAATAAATAGCTCCTTGTACTCTAAAAGCAAACTTATCTTTTATGCAATTCTGATAAATATCAAAACACAAAATAAAAGACACATCCTGGTGTTTTTTGCACTTTTAAATGCTATATAAATTATATTTTTTATAGCCCTCTATTAACATGCACCAATCCCTCAGGGCTGCTCGATTAATAGAAATTTGATCATGATTACGATTTAGGGGCCAAATGATCTCAAAACTAATAAAAATCGAGAGGAAACGATTTTTAATAATAATAATAATGAGATAGCGCTCAATGACAAAGGTTTTATTTTGAAAAGCTTAGACAGGAAGTGGCTGCAGCTCTGTTACTTTGACAGAAGCTGAAACACACGGCGAAATGTTTTAACTCTAAATAAAAAGTGCAGAGTTTCCAGCCTGCGTCAGACGATGCTGAGTTTACTGACTAATTATTAAAAACCAGGAAGTGATGTGTAGAACTGTCGTCATGGTAACCAGCTCAGCTCTAATATCTCTGCACATGTTCTGCTGTGTGTTGCGTTAAGCGGCAGATAAAAGGCTGCTGCTGGGATAGAAAATGAATTAAGAAATGTAGCATGTTTCAAAAGTTGGAAAAAAACAAAACGTTTTATTTATCGTGATTTCAATTTTGACCCAAATAATCGTGATTATGTTTTTTTTTTTCTTTCCATAATCGAGCAGCCCTAGTGTGAATATGCGACGGTCTGTGTGAACAAACCTTGACCTCGTCGGCTCGTCTGAAGCGTTTCAGCTGCCGAAGCCTCATGTACTCAGACTTCACTCTCCTCTTCCAGCAGGCGGGGCCCTTCTCCGAACGCTTCCCGGTCAGCACCATGATCACCCTGCAGTCAAACACAAGGCAGCGTGAGGAGGCTCATTATTAATATTCTCACACTTAGGAAGGAAGGAAGGAAGGAAGGAAGGAAGGAAGGAAGGAAGGAAGGAAGGAAGGAAGGACGGAAGGAAGGAAGGACAAGGCAGCGTGAGGAGTCTCATTATTAATATTTTCACACTTACAGACCAATTTGATCTCATGGGGGCCGGATCATTAAAAAGATGGAAGGAAGGAAGGAAGGAAGGAAAAGAGGGTTAAGAAGGAAGAGAAGACCAGAGGGAAGGAAGGGAGGAAGGGAGGGAGGGAGGGAGGAAGGAAGGAAGGAAGGAAGGGAAGAGAAGACAGATGGAAGGAAGAGAAGAGAAGAGAAGACCAGACCTTCCTTCCTTCTTCCTCCCTCCCTTCCGTCCTCCTTTCCTTCCTTTCTCCCTCCCTCCTACCTACCTACCTTCCTTCCTTCCGTCCTCCTTTCCTTCCTTTCTCCCTCCTTCCTACCTACCTTCCTCCCTTCCGTCCCCCCTTCCTTCTTCCTCCCTCCCTTCCTCTTTTCCTTTCTCCCTCCCTCCTACCTACCTTCCTTCCTTCCTCCCTCTTTTCCTTTCTCCCTCCCTCCCTCCTACCTACCTTCCGCCCTCCTTTCCTTCCTTCATCCTCCCTCTTTTCCTTTCTCCCTCCCTCCTACCTTCCTTCCTTCCTACGTCCTCCTTTCCTTCCTTCTTTCCTCCTTTCCTTCCTTCCTCCCTTCCTCTTTTCCTTTCTCCCTCCCTCCTACCTACCTTCCTTCCTTCTTCCTCCCTCCTCCTTTCCTTCCTTCCTCCCTCCCTCCTTCCTCCTTCCTTGACTGGAGGACAACAGGAGGGTTAAAGCCCATGAGAATAGTACTCTACTTCTCACTCAGCTTATTACCTCAGTAAATAGTTTCCTAATGAGTTTTTGGTCTCGATCACTAGTTTTAATCTTTTTTAATAGAGCTCGATGTTTGTATTGTAGATTACGGCTCCATTTAGGAGTAAAGTAGACCATAAAGTAGGGTGTGATTAGGCAAGGAAAGGCAAGGCAAGGTAGGTTTATTTGGTATAGTAGCACATTTCAACAACGAGGTGCAAAGCAAAGCAACACACGGCAAAATAAAAAAGACTAGATGAAGCTAAAATAGAATAAATCATCACGTCTGGCTCCAAACAGACGGCTCAATAAACTAAACTCAAGGCTTCAAAACAGGAGTCCATAAACCAATGGGTGACATCATTATCCTCTTCTCCTTCGTTCCTTCTCTACCTCCTTCTCTACCTCCTTCTTTCCTTCTCTCCCTTCTTCTTTCCTTCTTTACCTCCTCCTCTACAACCTTCTTTCCTTCTCTACCTCCTCCTCTACCTTCGTCTTTCCTTCTCTACCTCCTTCTCTCCGTCTTTCCTTCTCTCCTTCTCTACCTCCTTCACCTCCACCTCTCCTTCTTTCCTTCTCTACCTCCTCCTCCTCTCCTTTCCTTCTCTACCTCCTCCTCTCCTTCTCTACCTCCTCCTCTACCTCCTCCTCTCCTTCTCTACCGCCTTCTTTCCTTCTCTACCTCCTCCTCTCCTTCTCTAGCTCCTCCTCTCCTGGGGGGGAGGAAAAGTATAGATCACCAACAGTGGCTTAAAAATAGAGGAACACTGATTTATATCTGTGACTTGAATGATATAATCAATCTTTAACACCTCTAAATATGCCACCACTTTCTTTTAGGTTAGAAAAATTACTCATAAATTTGGGTAAGTAAGTTTATCACATGACAGAAAATTGTAACATAATGGGAAGTGAAACTGTGGTTAACATTTTAAAGAAGTATCCCTTCCATTAAATATTATAGTTATAACTTTTAAAACAGTGTTCAGGAGCTTTTTCTTTTTAAATGGACAATAAAAATCAATCTTTTCCCACGTGTTAAAAGACAAAAAAAAACCCTACAGCTCATCTACAAACTTCAGCTTCTAACGCAGCTCTGATTCATGTCGATGGGAATCCCCGAAACCTTGACGCAAGCTGTGCAGGTCGCCCATGGGTGGGAGGGAGGGGGACGGGAAGTTAAACAGGAAACTTTCTCTACTCTACTCTACTCTGTATGAATTATAACAATCTGTCCATGTGCAATATCCATCTGTCACCTTGGGCTCTCTTTGGCTGTAAGCTTGAGTCAATAAGTCTATCAGCTCTGGTTGCCATGGAGACATGCCGTCGCCGTCTGTCATGTAGAAATGTTGGGACTGAGCTCAATAATTGCAATATAACATGTACTGATATTTAGAAACAGCTCATAATATAATACAGCCTCCAAAATTACTGTAACTTTCAACTGAACTAGGCATGGGATGATAACCGTGTTCAAGGTATACCGCGATTTGAAAAAGCCACGATAACCGAAACCGCCAAATTTTCTGTCCTACTGTTCCTAAGGTATGAGCTGTTTTTAGTCTGGTCAGAGACAGGAAGTGCTGGTCCTTCCTTTCCTTCCTTCTTCCTCCCTCCTATCCTTCCTTCCCTCCCTCCTTCCTTTTCTTCCTCCCTCCTTCCTCCCTCCCTCCCTCCCTTCCTTCCTTCTTTCCTTCCCTCCCTCCTTCCTTCCTCCCTTCCCTCCTTCCTTCCTCCCTTCCCTCCTTGACTCGAGGACAACAGGAGTACGAGCTTAATCTCTGTTTAGGAAAAGGAAGTGACCCTCACTTTTTTGTCTGGTCAAAGACAGGAAGTGCTGGTCAAAGACAGGAAGTGCTGGTCAAAGACAGGAAGTGCTGGTCAAAGACAAGAAGTGCTGGTCAAAGACAGAAAGTGCTGGTCAAAGACAAGAAGTGCTGGTCAAAGACAGGAAGTGCTGGTCAAAGACAGGAAGTGCTGGTCAAAGACAGGAAGTGCTGGTCAAAGACAGGAAGTGCTGGTCAAAGACAAGAAGTGCTGGTCAAAGACAGGAAGTGCTGGTCAAAGACAGGAAGTGCTGGTCAAAGACAGGAAGTGCTGGTCTGAAATCCCTCAGGTGGAGCAGCTGCAGCGTAGAGTATCACGACCCCTCACACTGTCATTACAGATTCAGGTTAAATGAACATGTCTGTCTTTATTTTTCTTCCTTTTAGGAACATTTTAGAGCTGTAATCGCAATACCGCCATACCGTGAAACCGTGATTTTTTTTCTTATGGTTATCATACCGCCAGAATCTCATACCGGCCCATGCCTAAACTGAACATCACAGCTCCCATTAAAGCTGAATTTACTGCAGGTTCATAGTTTTAGACTCTTAGAATCAGCTTGGCCGACCCAAAGTCAGATAAATGAGTGTGTGAGAGCTTCTTATCAGCTTGTTTCTATTTAACACAACTTCAAACTGATGAATATATAGCATGGAAACAGAGTCATCTTTGATTAACAGAGAGAAAAGAGCTTTTTCTGTTTCTCACCAGCTTCTTAAATGACCATCATTGTGTCTTATTGGTGGACGACAACACCAGTTATGTGTAATGTCCAGAAAGTCAACTTCCTTAACCCTCCTGTTGTGTTCCAGTCAAGGAAGGGAGGGAGGGAGGGAGGGAGGAAGGAAAGAAGAAGGAAGAAGGGAGGAAGGAAGGAAGGAAGGCAGGAAAGAAGAAGGAAGAAGGGAGGGAGGAAGGAAGGAAGGAAAGGAGGGACTGAAAGGAGGGAGGGAGGGAAGGAAAGGAGGGAAGGAAGGTAAGAAGGAAGGAAGAAGGGAGGAAGGAAGGAAGGAAGGAAGGAAGGCAGGAAAGAAGAAGGAAGAAGGGAGGAAGGAAGGAAAGGAGGAAGGAGGGACGGAAGGTAGGAAGGAAGGAAGGAAGGAAGGAAGGAAGGAAGGAAGGAAGAGTCAAAACAGATGGGTCAATATGACCCGGGAGCATAACAGGAGGGTTAAGAACATATCTGGATAGATAAGGAGGTAAATTAATCTAGATAAAGCTCTGGTTCCATCAAAGAGCAGCCAAACTCCATGTTGACAATAGTTTACTACACCTTCATTGAACAACTGGAGGTCAAATGAAATGTAATTTTAGAAATGGAAAGGGTCCCTCATAGAATCAGATATTATGGACTGTGATATTTCAGACAGGATTAAATATGGAGGCATATGGAGTCAACAAATGTAATCCAATCAGTGTTAAATATAAAGACCAAAGGATTATTTGACATTGATAAATTAGTTGGTTCCATTATTACTATATACTACGGTGAAACTGTACAAATACCGCCAAACATGTCCATCATTATCGTTGTTTTAGACGACATCGAAGGCTACACAGCTCTTTGCCTTCATTAACGGTTTTATTTAATGAAGCGACAAAGACGCTCGGCTATGTTCGCGATGTTTGGGTAATGACTAAAAGAATGAGATTGCGGACACAAGCTGCTGAAATGAGTTTCCTCCGGAGAGTGTTTGGGAGTCCAGACATCCGGGGGAGGCTCGGAGTAGAGTCGCTGCTCCTCCGCATTGAAAGGAATCAGCTGATGTTTGGTTTTATTGCCCAGACTGATGCCACCACGACCCGTCTCGGTAGAAAACGGATGGATGGACGGACACAGACGGAGCTTTCTACTGGTCAAACAGAACCAAGCTCCTGTCTGTCTGTCCAGCTGGGACTTTCTTTGTTAACTTTAAAATCGACCCACTGTAGTGCGGCTAACGTACATACAGATGTTTATTTGTGATGTTGAGTAACTAAGGGGCCATCATCCACACGGAGACGCTTTTTGGTTTAAACAATCGTCCAAACAAATACTGTAAACACCTGAAAACGAAGCTTTCTGAAACCTGGTCCCAGGGTGAAAAAATTCGCAAACGCTGCCCTTGAGTGTTCGTGCGGATGGTGAAAACGCATACCTGCGTTTCGATGATGTCATCGCCACACCCCTCGAGCTCAGCCTTCCACTGTGATAACATACAGTCAACAGATACAGCCTCAGCCATGGATGTACATCTAAGGCTTTAAATAGACTGCGCGCGTTCCCCCGGACGGTTTTGGTGGACGATCACGGGCCCTAAACACAAAGTCTTTGAACGCACAACGGGCCCTTGAACGCACCGTGTGTTTGAACGCACCGCGGGGAAACAGCTGCAATGGAGTAACTATTGTGTTTGTGTTAGCAAACCGAGTGCTGCCTGTTAGAGTCTGTGTAACTCCATTAAAATGACACAGTCACACTTAAACGGAAAAGACTGATTGAGGATGTTGGATGTAGCGCCGCCTACAGGCTGGAATATGAAGTAGCGTGTTGAGATGGATCCGTTTGTACGCAAATATTCTTGAAACGATGCCAGCGGAAAACGGAGAGGGAAAGATGGTTTTGGTACGTGTGGACTAAGAATGCTTCATTTTACCAGACTGATAATGATCATTGTTTTGTTGGTGATAATGTGGAGAAGGTTTTAGATCAGAGGTGTCAAACTCATCTTCATTCAAGGGCCACATACAGACCAACTTGATCTCATGTGGGCCGGACCATTAAAGAGATGGAAGGAAGGAAGGAAGGAAGGAAGGAAGGAAGGAGGAGAAGGAAGAGAATACAGGAAGGACAGATGGAAGGAAGAGAAGAGAAGACAGGAAGGAAGGAATGAAGGGAAGAAGGACAGATGTAAGGAAGGAAGGAAGGAAGGAATGAAATATGGAAGGAAGGAAGGAAGGAAGGGAAGTAGGGAAGATCGGAAGGAATGAAGGCAGGAAGGAATGAAGGGAAGAAGGACAGATGGAAGGAAGGAAGCAAGGAAGGACAGATGGAAGGAAGGAAGCAAGGAAGGACAGATGGAAGGAAGGAAAAGAAGAAGAAGGAAACTGGGCCGGATTGGACCTCTCGGTGGGCCGGTTCTGGCCCACGGGCCGCATGTTTGACACCCCTGACCTAGAAGATAAAACTTATTACACACTTCTTGCACTCCAGTAAACAAATCGATCAGTTTCACCAGGAAATAATAACGTCTTGATTTTCACAATATGACTATGTGTGTGTGGACCCTTAGAGAGTTTAAAAGTAGTTTTTTGTTTAAATGGGAGCTTCTTCCTTATGCAGTCCAACATTCTTGTGATAACAGAGCATACCATGATATCACTGCAGGTCATTCCTCGGTCAAAACTAACACTGACCAGACCTTTTCTGTTCAGGACTGACCTGTCGGAGGAGATCAGAGAGGCTCACACACGTTTAGAAACTCACTATAGACTTGGTTTTACGGATTGTCTTTCACTGTATCTTGTCATATTTTATTAATCCTTTACTTTTTGTCTTTTTAGTAACATGACTAGATAAGAGCTATTATAAAATAAATGAAGATGCTGATTATAAAAAGGAAGTTACATCTGAAGTGACACCTTTAAAGATTTTACTCAGGAGGGTTTTTCCCCTCATTTTTAAATATTTAACATGTTACTGAATACATATATTGCTGTTTTTAATTCTTTAAAATCAATATTTTTGCTTATATATTTAGTAAATAAATCATGATGTGGGCTTAAATGGAGTCACAGTACCAATTAAAACCCACTTTATTCATCAAATATCTTTATTTTATATTCCAAAATCTACATGAACTAATGAATACATTTTACAATGAGAGATAAATGTTGCTGTATAAGAAATGATCTCCCTTATAAATCATGTCAGTATCCATGACAACACAGCTGGGCTTAAATTTTGGTGCTTAATGTGAACATTTACCCTAACAGCTGGATTTAGATGTTAGGAAGGAAGGAAGGAAGAAAGGAAAGAAGGAAGGGAGGAAGAAAGAACGAAAGGAAGGACAACTTGAAGAAAGGAAGGACAGATGGAGGGAAGGAAGAAAGGAAGGAAGGGAGGAAAGAAGGAAGGAAGGACAGATGGAGGGAACATTTACCCTAACAGCTGAAAACATTGGTTAGAAAATTAGAAAAGTCATCAAATGTAATAAGTTACATTACTTTGATGAAGTCACTGAAATAGTTACATTACTTATTACATTTCAAACAGAGTAACTAGTAATCTGTAACCTATTATATTTCCAAAGTAATCTTCCCAACTATGTTATTAATATTATCTATTATAATAATAGCATGGACATTTGATAGGCAGCTGGCAAAACACTAATACACACATATACGAGTTTATACGTAGGCACATCCAAAACCATCATTGTAGCTTTTTTTTTTTTTTTTCCTTTTTAATGGATGCCAACGTATGAAATCAAAAGTAAAATCTCAGAGCTGGTGATAGCTAGTCGGTGTCGTGCCAAGTTTGTATCTTCTCACAAGTGTGTGTCTCTCGCGGCACCAAAACAAAAACCTGTCTAAATTGAAAGGAAGAGTAGCTCCTTCAGCGCCCATGTATTTGTGTTTCTACTTGAACATATATGTAAAAACTAGGCTGAAAAAAGTTATTATCCCACACATTTTAACAAATTAATTTTCCGTAACTATTCCATAATATTTTACCCCATTTCCATGACTTAATTTAAGTAGTTTAACATAGCGACTATAGGGAATATACCATCTTTTTACCTACACCCCCCCCTCCTCTAATCCCATCCAAAATCTGGATATTTGCATCCTAGCCAGAGCTGTTAACTTTTCAGAAAACCTTGGAGTGAGGTTTGGGGGGGGGGGCTTTCATGGTCACGACCATCCGTCAAAGACATTCCTTTCCTTAAATTTCTACTTTAGGGAAAGAAACATGACGACCATGTAGAGCATGGACGCATTGAAATCTGTTAATGTAATAAAGTGCAATGTTATTACAGCACTGGGAAATTATTACATTATTAGGTTCTGACAAAATAAGGTTAACCCAATAATGTTATAACATCTTTATAATGTAATAATGTATTACATCATTGGTACAGAGATTATTACATTATTGGGAAATGCACTTTATTACATTAACAGGTTTTATCAAAATGATTTATTGAGTTATGAGGGTTTCTTATTACATCAATGGGGAATTATTAGATTATTACATTATCAGGTGCTGAAATCAAATTTAGGGCTTGTTGAACCTGATAATTTAATAACTCCCAATAATGTAATAACTCCCAATAATGTAATAACATCCCGTTAATGTAATAATTTATTACATCATCAGTACAGAGATAGTTACATTATCAGTTTTTTTTATTACATTAATGGGTTAACTTTACTTTTGCAGAACCTGATAATATAATAACTCCCAATAATGTGATTAAAAAACCCCTCATAACTCAATAAAAAAATGTAATAATGTTATGACATGTTTTATTTCAACATTTATTGAGTTATGGGTTTTTTTTATTACATTATCAGGTTCTACACTCCTTCAGCGTCCATGTATATATATTTTCTACTTGAAGATATATGTGTAAGAAACTAGGCTGTAAAAGTTAGTATCTCTTTACACACAAAGGGAACATTTTTTAACAGGGTTACCAGATTTATCAGGACACCACCCGGCAGAGCTAGCTTAACATTTGGGTTAGTTAACAAAGCTCAAAGGAAACAAGGAGCTGAATAATAATAACAGACACACAGACACTACTGACACTTATCTTACCTGTACAGGTGTCTCCTCCGTCCTCATCCAACGGAGCGAGTCGAGATTGATAACAACAAACACGCGTAAAGTCGTCCTTTGTGTGTGTTTTGGAGGATTATTAGCTTCAGGTTAGCTCGGATGGCTAGCTCGGCAGGCTAACTAGCGGTTAGCTCTGGAGGAGGGACGCCGGCTTTAAGCACCTACAGTCGGCACACGCAACCAGCAGCAGCCCGGCCCGTCTAGCCTCAGCTTCAGCACAGTTTACAGGTTATATTAACACCGGTTCCTTCCACCTCCCGTCTTCTAGGCGATGTGTCCGGCCACGGTTCAAACTGCTGCCCCTCTCTCTCACCGCCCACTACGGCTGCAGCGGATTCAAGAGGCGCCAAACGTTTGGGCCAATCACAGCGGCCGTTGGTAGGATTGCGCAGTATCCCGATACGAGATTGGTGGAATTACGTCACGGTGTCAAGCCAATGAGGTGTAGCGTTGCGCAGGGGGCCCCTGCAGCAAGGGGGGGAACATGTGGACAGGTTCTCTTTGTTCTCTCACATGTCAGCGCGATAAAACACACTGAAAACAACCCCGAAACAGCGCTAACAGATGAATTAATAGCTAAATAACAAACTAGTGTTCTTCACCATTGATTTTCTACCGGTGTCAGTGCCGTGTGTCTGTTGTCATATTAGTATCAGTGAGCTAAAAACAACCAAGTCTCATGAAAACATATGCACCGAAAAATGTGCTTTCCTTTTTTATCTTGTTGAATGTCTGAGCTTCTCTGTGCAGGATGATGTTGATATGTGTGTGGGGTTTTACCTCAATACAGTAGTACGACCTCAGTAATAAACATAAAGTAGAAATATCACAAAAACTGACACTGTGATTGACAGATAAATCACATACTACAGTTCTTCACCATTGATTTTGATGTCATATTCATACCAGTGAGCTCAAAAATAACTACGTCCACATGAAAACATTTGCATTTGAATTATCAATCAAGACCTAATTTTATAGCTGGATCAGGGTTTCCTCAAAATCCCCCCTCCACTTAAAATGTGTTTTTCTTGTCTATGAGGACAGATGCAGGAAGGAAGCCTTGTGCATCGTGAGGGACTGTCACCATCCAGCTCATGGACTGTTAGACCTTCTGTCGCCTGGTTAGAGACATTACTCCATTAAAGCAAAGACAGCCACAGTGTGCAACAGTTTCTTCTCACAGGCCACTAGAATGATATATATTAATTAATAACACATGCTTTTATGTCTGTCTTAGATCAGGATTTTTTTAAATGTATGTGTGTGTTGTTTTATTCTATTTAACTTTGGCACAAGCATCCTGAGTAATTTGATTTTGTTCTTCTATATGTATTGTCTATTTTGTCTATATATAGCTGCAATAACAATTAACAAACTTGAACTTCAGATTTAAAGGAGTGGGCCTACGACCATGATTTGTGACATCAACATCAACTCATTTGGAGCCAATCTCAGACCGACAGTCACTTTTAAAACAAGTGTGATGTGTGTAGAAACAGGGCGGAGGTTTATGGAACAACTTCACCTACTTCCAAGGTGCACAGAGAAGGAAAAAAAGCAGTCTGAAGAAAGTCAAAGCTCCAGCAACACTTGTAGTATAGAAGAGCTTTACAACGTTTATCCCGATGAAGGCCACAAACTGAAATCTACTAATAAAGTCATTCTATACTTTAAGTGCTGCTGGAGCTTTGACTTTCACAAGTGTGATGTGGAAACTTGAAGCCTCCAGAGCACAAACACAGATGAGAATGTCCCTTACAATGAAGCAGAGACCTTCACTGTCAAATCAAGGGAAAGAAAACGGCACAAGACACAAAAAATACTAAACACAATAATGACACAAGAAACTGAGTAACAAAACTGCAACGTTACAACCTTCAAAAGAGAAATGATCCATATGTAAAGGAACAGTTATAGCAATTTAAGATGAGAAAACTAAACATTTTTTTAATAATCCAGATTGTGACATGGATGTTTGCAGATACTTTATATTCTTCCAGTCAAAACAGGAGCCTGAAACACAAAGACCTGATAAAACCTGACTGCTACCTCCTCCTTTATCTGCATCCCGCCCTCCTGCTGATGAGAGCTCAGGTAAGAGAAGGAGAAGAGGTGACAGTAGCAGCTGTGACAGTTAATAAACAAAACATACAATAGCCTCAGTAACACACGCACACACACACACACACACACACACACACACGAATGAATGAGACTGCAGCAGGAGCAAGGGTCGCCAAGTTTATTAAGTCCCGCCTCTTCTAATCAGCCATTGGCTAAGAGCTCCACACTGTCGTCATGCTGCGTTCAAGACCGAAGGAAATACAAGACACTGTAAACAGAGACTTTATCCATCAAACTACTCCTGCAGAGTTGCACAACATGGAGTTCAAATCAGCGTTATTAGTCTATAGTTTTTATTTTTATTTAGCTTTTCAGTTTGTTTTAAATTTCAGTTTAGTTTGAGATAGTTTAATAAGTGATTAAGTATTTTTATTTTGAAAAATATAAGTGTTTCTATTCAATGAATAGTTTATATAAATGTTAAGTTTAAAC
The DNA here is from genome assembly GCF_027409825.1 of Scomber japonicus. Taxonomy (NCBI): domain Eukaryota; kingdom Metazoa; phylum Chordata; class Actinopteri; order Scombriformes; family Scombridae; genus Scomber; species Scomber japonicus. Next base: position 2,726,550 of record NC_070598.1, on the reverse strand, counting down.
TTTGTCATGTGATGCTTACCTAGTTACACATAGCTTAATCTTACATGCCATTCACATATCTTATCTGTGATTAAATATTTATGTGGTAATATCCATCCGTCCTATTCTCTTCCATTGTAGATGCTCTATATGTGTCTTCTGGACCTGAGAACTGCTGGCTTTATTGTTATTGTAGAAGAAAAACTCATTTTTCCCTTAAAGGAATCAGTGGGTCTAACAAAGCAAGTTGTTCAATGTACATTTATGAGTTTTGGTCTGTTTAGTACAGTATTGTTTTTGTTTGTTTGTATTCACATAAAAAGACTCTGCTCCGATTAATTATTTGTCTTTTTCTTTTTTTTTTGACAAAGACAAAAATACATTTTTTTAAATATAAGGTTTAAATGTACAATGTGTAGAATTTAGTGGCATCTAGTGGAACTGACTTACCCGAAATATAATATAATAAAAAAATTAGTTGGAGTATAATCACCTGAAAATAAGAATCAGTGTGTTTTCGTTACCTTAGAATGAACATTTATATTTACATAGGGAGTTGGTTCTCTTCCACAGAGCCCACCATGTTGAGAGAGACGACCTTTCACCTTTAACGTGAGTTTGGTGGCCACCATTGGGGTTCTCCTGCATGCTTGGAAGGGGAGTGTGAGAGGAGGGTTATTCAGTTGGCTGCAATCTGCAACCTCACCACTAGATGGCACTAAAGTATACACACTGGACTGGTAAAAGACACACAAGAGCTAAAATGGCTTGTTTCAGACAAGAGATGCTGAACTGAGGTATAAAGGGCCAGTATAAGATAAATAAGGAGTTTTTGACTGTAAATCATGCAAAGATATTCCATTAGGGGCCTTTAATGAAAATATCAAAGAATATATAGGGAGTGTGTTTAATATGTCCCCTTTAAAAATTACAGTTAACAGGAGCTCATGTCCACCAGCAGATGGCTCTAAACTCTCTCAATTTCACGTTCACTCTGTGCAAACAGATCAGGGAGATTCTCAGAGAAAGACAAACCACACAGCATCATCAACAGGAAACACAGCCTAGCTAGCCTGTTGCCCACAGCGCTGCATTATGGTAATATATAGGGCACTGCACCTGACTTTAAAAATGAGCATTCATGCCAGTAACTTTCGACCTGAGACAAATGAGTCATCAGTTGAAGCCTTGTTCTGAAGATTTAAACACTGTTTCAGTTTAATGAATCTTGAGCTTCCCTCTATTAGAGATTAGAACAATAATGTTGATTTAAAATTTTCCTTTGTTTCCTATCAGCCTTATCGAGTTAAATCTGCCCTGTTACTGGAATTCTTTCAAACTAATCAAGTAATATATGTACATAAAAATATAAAAAATATAAATATCTGACAACTAATCAATGATGTTATATAACATTTATTAACCAATGTACAGTAAAGGGATTCACCAGGTCATGATGTCTAGGTGATGGACAGTAGATGAGAGTTCTATCTTCAGGCAAAACTCACAACTCACAGCTGTCAAGACAAATGTACACATTTTTCTCTTAATTTCATGAAAAATTGTCAAACAGACAAACATTAAAAACTCAAACGTTTGGGAGGGCACTGTTGGTAGTTACAGCTGATGCCACGTAACAGCAACGTCCCTGGTTTAATTCTGCCAAGGCACCGATGCAAAAAAGTCCAAAATAATAATAATGAAAAAAAAACACTCAAGAAGGGATTGATTGATTCTAACCACCAGGCCAACATAAAGTCTATGTCCTGCCTTTTCATTGTGCTTCAGATCAACCCAAGATGTTCACAGAGGAAGGGGTCGACCTCACAGAGAAACTCAATCATCTCTGAACTCGCAGCTTCACCTTTCTTCCTCACCGTGTCGATGACAAAACGAGCCTTGTCTCTTTTGTTTTGCATCTCGTCTGCTGACTCCCTCTCAGATTCAGTTATCACCTTTTTCTCAAACAGTTTATCCAGCAGACTTTTGAGAACCGGTCCTGATATCCCATCGATGAAGCAGGTCCGTATGTCCATCAGTCTCTCATTTGAAGGGGAGCTCAGAGTGCTCTGCCCACAGGGCTTTCTTACTCCAGTGGACAAAAGACAAACTCGTCTTTCCCAGACACTGTGGGAGCTGTTGGTGTCTCTCAAAAACAGCTTAATACTTTTAATATTTTTTTCCCAGTTCACCTGGAATGATGGAAAGTAGTTGTCGTAGGACTCTTCATCAAATTCTGCGTCTGTTGGTTGAACTAGAACTGAGTCGTCTTCAGGACTAGTGGACAGTGTGTACTCCTGCTTTGGGATCAGTTTACAGTGTGGAGATGTGTCGATGTACCTCTCATCTCCAACTAACTTCTTCCTCATACGCAGCACATCACGCAGCACAACGTTCTTTGGTAGCAACAACACATTAAGGACAGATTCAGGATCAGGATCAGTCGGAGGTCTGTAGAACAGCAGCACCAGCGCTCGGACCGGGTCAGGAGGAGAGTCTTCATCCTTGACATTACCGAAACCAGAAAACCCTGTGATGTTTATAATGACATGAGTTTCTGTTATCTTATGAGGAGAAATAAACTCGATGCCCTCATCATTCACATGAGCAACTGAGAAGACGTCACATCCACCTGTGGAGCGGATCTCACAGTGTGGGAGATGAAGCTGACACACAGACTCCTGGAGACATTTAATGTCAAACAGGGGTCCTGCAGGTTTCTTGTGATGTTGGGCCAGTAGCCTGTGGTTCCAGGGGACAATCCTGTAAACCACGTCCCCTTCTCCCTCCATGTGAAACACCAGACCTGTCAAAGTGCACCGGTACAGGCCTGGATGGGAGCAGTGGAATCTGTAGGTTTCCTCATTTTCATCAACAGTGATATCAGGTGTAAACTCCTCAAAGCTGTCTTTTAACAACATGTCAGGTAAACTTTCAGCTGTTGCAAAGTTCTTGTTCTTTGCAGAAGGTATTTGACTAAGTGCAGGCACACTGTGTGAATGAGGCAAGCTGCTGGTGTGTCTTCTCCTCAAACCAGCATCCAAGGAAGAGGTTTGGAGGTGGGAATGTGTTGGCAGGGTTTTAGTGACAGAGTAGTGCTCAACTGTAACAGGTGCCTCCATGTCCACCAGGGCTTTACTGTCACCTCCTGACTGACTTTCAGAGGTTACAGACAATAGATTGAATGCACTATGTCCTCCACCTGGTGCAGTGCAGGCAGTGGAGTGCTGGATGACTGTGGGTCTGCTTTGGGGATGTTGAAGTTCAGCAACAGCAGGGGGTACGAGCAGAGAGTTATAAGAGCTGGCGCCACACTCAATGTTGATCATTCTCCCTGTCCTGTAGAAAGGTAATGATTGTCCCTTGGCTATATGTTTTCTAGCTTTTGGAGCTTGTGTACTAATGTGTGCCCTGTCGATATCGTCATCTTCAGTATAGACAGCACAGGACCGGAGGACTATGGTCCCCCTCCGAGGGCTATAACGCTCATCATTATGTCTGAGAATTAATGGTTGGTACACGTTACAATCCTGATTCCTTACATCAGACCTCTTTTGGAGTGGATCGTAACTTCTAGATTCAGATGTATTGTGAGAATTATCTCTGCAAATCCTGGACAGAGGGTCCCTGACCATTCTGGCTGCTCTGCCGAAACACGACGCTTGTCTTTCTGTTCTTCGAGGTTCCACAGCTGGTGATCTCATTAAGTTATGTTTGTACTGATAAGTGTCTCTCCTCTGTAAAGTGTCATAAGTATCTCTTCCTTTTCCTACACTATTTAAATTGTTATAAGAATGTGTTCCTGTTCTATTTAATTCGCCATAAGTATCTTTTCCTTGTCCTCTACTATGTAATGTCTCATAAGAATCTGTTCCTGTTCTATTTAATCTGTCATAATTTCGACTTTCTGGTGTTTCAGATCTGCGTTTATTCATTTTCTTACTCATTTGAGAAATGTTCACACTGCTCCCGTGCCCTGACATGCTGGGCACAGGAGCAAAACTTATGGATTCAGATGTATTTTGAGAATTATCTCTGCAAATCCTGGACAGAGCGTCCCTGACCATTCTGGCTGCTCTGCCGAAACACGACGCTTGTCTTTCTGTTCTTTGAGGTTCCACAGCTGGTGATCTCATTAAGTTATAATCGTACTGATAAGTGTCTCTCCCCTGTAAAGCGTCATAAGTATCTGTTCCTCTTCTATTTAATGTGTCATAAGTTTGACTCTCTGGTGTTTCAGATCTGCGTTTATTCATTTTTTTACTCATTTTAGAAATGTTCACACTGCTCCCGTGCCCTGAAATGAAATAGAAAATGCAAAAATGAAATATCCTGTTTGTCTATTCAACAAATACAATTCTGTGCCAGCTTTTAAGCCCAAATACCACAAACGATTAACCATATTAAGTCTGCTGTTGGCTCACTCTTCTGGCCTCAATATGTCACGTCCTTTGTGGATTTGCCATTATCATGAAGACCATGTGTTCACAAAAATAATCTATAAATGTCCTTTTATGAAATCTGCCTGGACTATTTTAGGATGAAAACACCTGCTGGCACATGTAGGTGTTGTCTTCATCAGATTTGGGGCTAGTAACTTTTTAAACCATAGATGGATTTGTGGGTGTCTTGCATCAGTTAAACATATTATAATGCAACCTTAGTGACTTTTTTGGGGGGTTATTTCAGTAATGTAAAGCCACAGGTAAATTTAACAGTTTGACTATAATTACAGGAAGTTTCACAGTTGTTCCTTCAGCCTTTTCTTTTCAGCTCATGATTTTTCTCACTTTTAATAAATCCAGATATCAGATCATATTAAGTTAATTGGAACAGCAAATAACACAAATGGAAGCCTAAAACTCAGTGTCCACTACACTGGTAAATCTGTCTGCTTTTTCTTCTTTTTTTATGGAAATAATGCAGAATAATTCACCTGTTCATTTTCATTTGATAGAATAGTATTACCAGTATCACCAAATCAGCCTCATTTGATGTAAAGATAAATTTATCATCTCACACAATTGTACATCCTACAGTCTACATAAACTAACAAAAACAAGTTATAAGTTTCTGTTGATATTTAAAATGTAAAGACATCCATTTTACATCTGACTTATCTTTGAGTTTCACAGGACAAGTTCAGTCGTCAATGTTAAAAATGATTAAATGACAGATGGTTGGTGAACTTGTGGTTTTCAACCTTCTGTGTCTGTTTTCACCTACTTTGGTTTTGTTCACAATGTTCAAAACAACTGAGCTGAATATTAGTGGAATGTTATTTTCAGTTTCATCCTGTAATTTTTTTGTTTAAAAAATTACCCCAAACTACCAATAACTAACAGAAAATACAACAGCCCAATAATGCTGTATTTTTATTATAATAAGGACTGTGAGGTTTAGATTGATATGGCATTGATAACTGTTTATAATCCTATTTGATTTATTTTTATTTTTATGTAGCTTCTGAAAATCTATTTTTGCCTCATTCTCTTGTTCAATTTTGGTAAATTTATCTGCATGTGTGAATTTTTCCTTTTCCTGTAAAGCACTTTGTAATTTGTTGTTTTGATAATTGCTATAAATCAAATTTATTATATTACTATCAATTAAACAATTAACAGCACAGGAACAAGAAACACAATTTATTTCCTGTACCAAATATGAAGATATATTTAGTCAGAAGCCTACTACTCCCTACTCACTCATCATGTAATGAAGACTTTCTCTACTCTGCTGCTTGTATACTGTCTGCCTTACTACCTTGTGCTTATACAACAGAACCAAATATAACATATAAACATTTCAATACAATTGACGACTCATACAAAAGGCCATAAATACACATAACTGTATTCCTCTTTTCAAAGGTTTACATATTTAAGCTAAGTGTTTATGTCCAATTATATTTCTCTTTTACACAGAGTCCACATTATGGGTAAGTTACCAGGTAGCCTACATAAGAGTCTACCTGTAACACTATAGGCTGCTCTCCTTCAAGTCAAGAGTCTACATGAAAACACAGGTAAGTAATAGGAGTAATAGGTAAGTCTTTAACATTGTTCCAGTCTGCATGACAGTATGAACCTCTCTTGTCTTATTACTACTGTTAAACCCTAATGATGTTCTTGTGAATGAATTGTTTTCTTTACTAAAATCATGCAGCTATCACAGTGTCCCTAACTAGCCTATATTCCCCTGTGTACTTGCAGAAAGTTACAATAAAAAGCACCGACAGTGAATAATGTATGAGGTCATTTTAAAACTTGTACTCTTATTTTACACATTAATGAGGACATAGCATATAAATAACATAGACTGTAGCATCAGCCTGCTTAACATTGGCTCACTGACTGTTATTATGCTACTTTGCTAAAAAAATCATCCCATCACTTCAGCCACATTTCACTTTATTACTGATATAAATCTCTCATATATGTGACTCGGTTCATTTATTAAAACCAACTTTAGCTCACAGTGAAAAGCACCAAACTGTCGTGTAGTTTAGTGGTAATATTTGAATTAATTCCCGCCATTTAACCGCAAAAAGCGAGGAGAAACTCATTTTCAGTAAAGGCCAACTTTAACGTCTCTGCGTGTCACAAACTACGGATTTACTCAAATGTACTAATATTCTTCATTGCCAAGGTTTTGTTGATTGTTGACTTACCTGTACGAAATATGAAGATATACTGTAGTTTAGTCAGTATGCTCTCTGTCCTGTGTTCATTTAACTCATTCCTCACTGAATGATGACACCTTCTGCTCCGCCAGCTTCAGCTGCTGATGCCCAGTGTAGTGTGATGCATAGACTGCCCCCTGCTGGCGATATTGTGCATAGCAGGAATAAAACGCATCCTAGTAAAAGACCCAGCTATAAATAATGCAAGGTAAATGATCATGTAATATCATTGTTTTGAGACTTTAGCTTTCAATTAGTTAAAAAAAACATTAAGGGGTGCTAATATTTCCCTTTCTTTCCAAACACACGGTGCTACATACACCCCCAAATTCTTAATCTTTTATTTTTTCCTACAATTGTTGCCTCTTTTCAAGTGATTTATAATTTACTTCTTGTCTTAAAAGATTATTCTGGTGATTTTTTTTTGCTTATTGTGAATAAATCTCATCCACAGAGCCAAACCAACCTTTACCTAATCTATTTAGTCGTATTATTATTATTATTATTATTATTATTATTATTATTATTATTATTATTATCATTATTATTATTGTTGTTGTTGTTGTTATTATTATTATTATTATTATTATGTGTTTCCAAAAGTGGCCCCAGTTGGATTGCAAAAACATGCACCATAAATAAAACTTCTCATCTAAGCTCAAACTGAACTAAACTGAAAAGGCCTTGTTTAGGTATTTCTGTATTTTAGTTGTTTTATGAATCATATCAAATCATAAAATGTTTTATTGTCAATCTTTGTTACAGGAAAGAAGAGATTTGTCTTCAGCTTGCAGCATGAAAATCAACATTTACATCACATCATTCACATCACATGTTATAAAAGACAGCAAGTAAAAAAAAAGGCATTATATTAGATGCAACTTTGTAAAAAGAAAGAAAGAAATGGCTGCAAATAATAAGAGCAATTTAAGAAGTAAAATGATACATTGGATTCAAAACAATGTTGGCATGTCCATTAATTCCCAGTCTAACTGATATGCAGCATGTGGTATTAATAATTATTTTATATATATTTGTCTTTGTACAGATACTCTGTACTGTCTCCCTGATTTTTTGTAAAGCTCAGAAAAGGTGAAGGCTTGATCAAAAACAGACCCAAGATATTTAAAAGAATATCACAACTTTCAAATCACTTTGTTGGTTATGTCACATAAGCAGTGTAAATCAAATCTGCGAATAAATGCAGTGTGTGACTAATATATTTAAAACAGTAAGCCTGCTGACTACCTTCAGTCACAGTATTTGAGGATAATATCTGAAGAATTGTGACAGGAAATAGTTGTTTCAGTAGTGATGCAGCTACACCAATATAGAGCATATTTATAGCACTGAACTTATAGTATTGCATCAACCCAACAGCAGTTTAAACTGATTGTTACACATCCAGCAGACAGTGATATTTCACCAGTAATAACTCAGTTAACTGGCCCTCTACCTGAGTGCACAGGTTTGGATTCAAAATAATAAAACAAGATGAGGAACGAAAATAAAAAACATTACTTTACAGATTAATAACATGTGTGCCACCTCACAAAACAGCTATTCGTGTATATTCAGGTTAAATGAATACAAGCAGGGAATTGATCTCCTATTTAGACCATGACATTTTTCAATCACATCACACAATTTTCCTCGGCAGGTGTAGTTTGTACAGTAGCCTTTTTTTTACTTAAAGAACTTCTTTGGCCACATTTGTTTAAAAGTTGAACTCAACATAAAGTCTATGTCCTGCCTTTTAATTGTGCTTCAGATCAACCCAAGATGTTCACAGAGGAAGGGGTCGACCTCACAGAGAAACTCAATCATTTCTGAACTTGCAGCTTCACCTTTCTTCGTCACCGTGTCAATGACAAAACGAGCCTTGTCTCTTCTATTTTTCATCTTTTCTGCTGACTCCCTCTCAGGATCAGTTATCACCTTTTTCTCAAACAGCTTGTCCAGCAGACTTTCGAGAACAGGTTCTGATATCCCATCGATGAAGCCGGTCCATATGTACTTTAGCCTCTCAGTGGAAGGGGAGCTCAGAGCGCTCTGCCCACAGGGCTTTCTTACTCCAGTGGACAAAAGACGAACATGTCTTTCCCAGACACTGTGGGAGCTGTTGGTTTCTCTCAAAAACAGCTTCATATATCTCATGATTGTTTCTAAATTCACCTGGAATGATGGAAAGTAGTTGTCGTAGGACTCCGCATCAAATTCTGCTTCTGTTGGTTGAACTAGAACTGAGTCGTCTTCAGGACTAGTGGACAGTGTGTACTCCTGCTTTGGGATCAGTTTACAGTGTGGAGATATCTCGACGTACCTCTCATCTCCAACTAACTTCTTCCTCATTTGCTGCACATCATGCAGCACAATGTTCTTTGGTAGCAACAACACATTGAGGACAGATTCAGGATCAGGATCAGTTGGAGGTCTGTAGAACAGCAGCACCCGTGCTTCGACCGGGTCAGGAGGAGAGTCTTCATCCTTGACCATACCAAAACCAGAAAACTCTGTGATGTTTATAATGACATGAGTTTCTGTTATCTTATGAGGAGTAATAAACTCGATGCCCTCTTCAATCACATGAGCAACTGACAGGAATTTACATCCACCTGTGGAGCGGATCTCACAGTGTGGGAGATGAAGCTGACACACAGACTCCTGGAGACATTTGATGTCAAACAGGGGTCCTGCAGGCTTCTTGTGATATTGGGCCAGTAGTCTGTGGTTCCAGGGGACAATCCTGTAAACCATGTCCCCTTCTCCCTCCATGTGAAACACCAGACCTGTCAAAGTGCACCGGTACAGGAATTGATGGGAACAGTGGAATCTGTAGGTTTTCTCGTTTTCATCAACAGTGATATCAGGTATAAACTCCTCAAAGCTGTCTTTTAACAACATGTCAGGTACACTTTCAGCTCTTGTAAAGCTCTTGTTCTTTTCAGAAGGTATTTGATTAAATGCAGGCACACTGTGTGAATGAGGCAAGCTACTGGAGTGTCTTCTCCTCAAACCTGGATCCAAGGAATAGGTTTGGAGGTGGGAATGTGTTGGCAGGGTTTTAGTGACAGAGTAGTGCTCAACTGTAAGAGGTGTCTCCATGTCTACCAGAGCTTCACTGTCACCTCCTGACTGACTTTCAGAGCTTACAGACAACAGATTGAATGCATCATGTACTCTGCCTGCTTCAGTGCATACAGTGGAGTCCTGGAAGACTGTGGGTCTGCTTTGGGGATGTCGACGTCCAGGAACAGCAGAGGGTATGGGCAGAGAGCTATAAGAGCTGGAGCCACTATCAGTTATGCTGCTGATCCTTCTGGCTGTCCTATGGGAAGGTAACAACTGTCCCATGGCAATAGGTTTCCTTGCTTGCTGGTACCCTGTAGGAAGTGCTATATCATCTATATCATCTACATCAGTGTAAACAGCATGCTGCAGGACTGTGGGCCTGCTTCTGAACAGAGATCTAAAGCAGGTGGAGTCCCCATCAATTGTGCATTCCAATGGTCTTTCTTTCAATCGTTTTAACGGTCTGTAATCTTCAGCGTCTTGATTCCTTAAATCTGAGTGAAAACTTCTGGATTCAGAGGTCTTGTGAGAATGATCTCTGCTAATCCTGGATAGAGAGCCCCTGATCATTCTGGCTGCTCTGCCGAAACACAAAGCTTTTCTTTCTGTTCTTCGAAGTTCCACAGCTGGTGATTTCATCAAACTATGCCCATACTCTCAACTATTTGCAGTTTCAATAATGTTGAAGGTAGGTGTTTGTGCTCTTTTTTCTTTTCTTTCTGGGACAAAAGTTTGACTCTCTGGTCTTTCAGATCTGTGTTTCATCATTGTTTTTACTCATGTCAGAGATTTAAGAAATGTTCATGCTGCTCCTGTACCCTGGAATGAAGTAGAAGATGCAAAAATGAAATATCTCACTAATTAAACTAAATACATTCTGTGTAGGTGTTTAACCCCAAATACAAAGATTAACCATATTAAGTCTGTTATTGGCTCCCCTTCTTGCCTCAGTGCATCACACCCCTTGTGGATTTGCCATTGTCAAGAAGATGTGTTCAAAAAAGTCTGTCTGTCTCTGAATGTCCTGTTTAGAAATCTGTCTGGACTGTTTCCTGAACAAAAGACCTCCCGTCAAATGTGAGCTCTGCTAAAGGTAACAATGACACTTTTTAATATACTGCCCTCCAGCACACTAAAACCAAAATAATAAAAATGTTAATGTGAACTAAAACTGAAAATATGTATGTTTTGAGTGAGTAAGTTTATAGTCATGAAATCATTGACCATCTGATTAGTGGACAACCTGCTCTACCTGCTGAGCCACACCCAATCCCCTTTAATTTAATGTTTATATACTTCATGCAGCGTTGGTTTGTTTCTATTTGTATTTCCACTCAGAGGTCTGGCTCATTTTCAAAACAACTGCACAGGTACTTGTTATGTGAACTCTGAAAGGGAAACAATAAAAAGTAAAACAAAACAAAAAGTTTTCGCACTATGAAACAGATGTTTCAGTTGCTGTCAGTCACACTCAAGTACAAGATGCTGTGTTTGCGATAAAGATTCATCAGTGGAGTTAAAGCCAGGTCCATGTGCATTCTTACTGATAACCATCAGTGATCACAATCAGAGTAACCAGCTATGACGGACAAACTGTTAAAGGCCATATCACAGTGAAGTGAAGTCATCAAAATAGCCCATAAAACAGGGGAAATTTTAAATAAATAGATAATTATTGTATTTCTTTTTAATACTTGAAGGGCATTGTATGTCAAATTCTCATTAGGAGCTGAGTCCCCCTAAAGGTCTGGTCCTACAATAGCCCCTGCAATAAAATGTCACTAAGGTTACATTAGTAAGTTATTCTGTCATATTTTTAACTGATGCAATAAAAACTGGCCAACAAACCCATGCAAGCTTTGTAAAAGCGACTGCGTCCCAAATGGTGACTTTATATTAAGAATAATCAGAAATAAACTTGGATAACAGAAAGGAGACTGTTATACATATTTACCAGTAACAGTTATACTCAGTGTTTTCCTGCCAGCTCAGCCTCTTTTGATATAAATATAAACTGATCATCCCACACATCCTCTAATTTACATTTCTAGCAAACTCACAAACATGAGTTGTAAGTTTTAGCTGATATTTCAAATGTCAATGACATCAGTGTTATATGCGACCTACCTGTGAGCTGATTCTTCAAACAATGTTAAAAATGAAGAAATGACACGGATGGTCAGTCTACCTGTGGTTTTCAAACCTTGGTGTCTGTGTTTTCCTCCTCGTCATCCACCGTATTCACAGCTATGCACTGGTTATTTTCAGTTTCATGCTGCATTTTTTTCTTTTTTCTTTTCCACAAACCACAAACAAAAAACTGTAAATAAAACAGTTGAATAATGATGTACATACAACAGAATAAAGACTGTGTAAAGATTGTGAAATGTTATTTTATACTTTCTGTTATGCAGTGGTATAACAGTGATGACTGATTATTATCCTCCATCACTATCATATTGCTGTTATATTCCTGTGATATTTGTAGTATCTGTAATTTTTTCTAAATTGTGAATTAGTCTGTTATTTGGGAGTGGAGAGGATGGAACAGCCTGCCAGCAGTCCTGACCTCAACCCCATTGAACACTTGTGGGATCAGCTTGCACGTGCTGTTCGTGCCAGAGTGACCAACACAACCACATTAACTGACTTATGACAAATGCTGGTTGAAGAATGTGATGCCATCGCACGGCAATGTGTGACATGAGGATGAGCTGCCAGGCTGTTTTGGCTGTGTATCGTTCTTACACACAATACCGAGGCTCCTGTTTGTTAATTCAATACATTGTTAAATTGCCAATATGTCTTGTTTCTTCAGACTTCTTCACACAGCTTGGGCTCACTCTAAATTATTCTGCAACTGGGTTTTGTGGAACACCAGCTTGAAGTTGCCCTATCGTACGGGCCCTGTCCTGATCAGTCAAACATGGCATGCTGATTACTGGAGCAGATACCAACTGACATGCTCACAGGTGGATGATTGGTACCTGATTGGCAGCACCTGGGAGCAGTGGTGTGCACAGACTTTTTGAAGGGTGGGGGCGAAAAGAAAAAAAAAGGCACATACAGCACGTTCTCGCCACTGAAGAGGGCACTTTAGCGCACTTTTTTGCCACCCAAGAGCACAGTTTTGCTTGTTTTTCCAAGCAGGAGGGCACCGTAGCAAGCGTTTTGGCTCCCAAGAGGGCAGTGTAGTGTGTTTTGTTAACCAGGAGGGCAGTTTAGCACGCGTTTTGGCTCCCAAGAGGGCACTTTAGCACGTGTTTTCAGCTTCCAAGAGGTCAGTTTAGTTTGTTTTGCCAACCAGGAGGGCAGTTTAGCACGCGTTTTGGCTCCCAATAGGGCCCTTTAGCGTGCGTTTTTCAACAATTGGGCCAACAATTGCGCCCCCCCCTTGTGCACACCACTGCCTGGGAGTACCAAAAGCTCAAAACAAGAGTCAATAGCAACAGCAAAATAAGGTGTCTGGCATCTCTGCTGCTCATCCCACAAATGCATGTTGCTTACAAATGTGGCTCCATTTAAAAAGGGAAATAAACAGGCTTTCCAACGGTATAAGATTTATTGCCAAGAAGCATTGTTACAACAAAGAAATACTCTACCAAACACAGATTTCCTTACTTTTTGTGCTATGTTTATATACAACTTCTGAAAATGTATTTTTGCCCTATTAATTTATTTAATTTTAGTAAATTTCTCTGTGTTAATGTATATTCTAGAGCACTTTGTAATCTCTTGTTTTCATAAGTGCTATAATTCAACTTTTTATTTTTATTTTATTACTATATGATGATTAACAGCACATTAACCAGAAAAACATATTTCTACACCCTAAAATTATGATTCTTTCTCTCAGACTGTCCTGTAATCTTTGCCAAGTGACTTATGAGTGTACCCTCTGATCTTAAAGTATAATTCTGACAATTGTTACATATTGTGTAGAGACAAACCAATTAACCAATCTATTTAGTAGTATAAATACTTTATGTGTGTGCAGAGTCTCATATATCTTATTCCTCTGTGCTATAGATCTTTGTTGTTGTTGAAAAAACTGAGCCAAACCACTGCACTGTTACATGTTCCTCTTTCTCATTTTGAGATTTCCTAATTTGCTTCATTTTTTTTTAAATTGTGGTACTTGAACGGCTTTGTGGTTGAATCACATGTTGCAACGTACATATGTAGATTGAATGCTGGCATACATATGTCTGGTCTAAGTCTTTCCCACAAGAAAAAATGCAGATGTGTAAACTGATTGCTGAAGCAGTCATGTGTTGTTGTTTTAACATTATTTTTTAGGGGTTTTTTGCCTTTATCGGAGAGTTGGTGGCAGAGAGACTGACAGGAACAAAGGCCCCTTGCCGGACTCAAACCTGGGACTTTGCGAGTGTATGGCATATGGCGTAACCCGTCAGCTACAAGGGCACTCAAAGTTATGTGTGTTTGCAGACATGTAAGGAATTGTCAATATTTAGTTTGGTGTAACATTTTCCAGAGAGTTTCATGATCATCACATGATCATGGGCAACCATTTACCAGACATCACATTAACACCATCAAGCACATGGTGTGGTTGATGGTGTCGTTAATGACTCTTGAAACTTGAAAACTCACTCTTCCCTTTTTATAAGTCACATTAACACTTATTCACCCAGTTTGAGGGCAGTTGGGGAAGACTTTCTGGCTTTTCGCAGGCTGCTGTTTCCACTGTATTTCATGCAGTTTATGGGGTTTCCAAACAGAAATCCTCCAACTTCTAGGAGCTGAAAGTGCTGTGCCTATAGATGAAATATCTAGTTGAAGGTGGTTTCTGTGGGCAGCTGTTGATATGAAATGTGACTTAGCTGATCTAAGAAACATTAAACAATACCAATTAGCATGTAGTGTCTGTTATTCCTCTTCACATATGTTCAATTATAACTTATTATGTTATGTTATGTTATGTTATGTTATGTTATGTTATGTTATGTTATGTTATTATTTTCTTTTTGGCTGGTATTGCAAACAAATCACAGCACACATAAGGGCAGCTTCTGTGTCTTCTTCATTGTTCAACAGTTTTTCTTTTAAATTTCCACAAGGAGCAGGATGGGAAATAATATCAAAAGGAATCTAGTTGAAGTCTTGCAAATACCTGACCCTGCAATATCCCCAGTTTTTACATCTGTGAATAAAAACTCAGTGACGTATAACACATTGTCTTTAAAGGTGAGATGGTAAGTCTTCTAGTTTATGGTAACCAATTGAGAAATCATCGGTGACCTGTTGGCCTGTTCTCAGGAACACTGGCTAAGCACAGTGTGTATGAAGAGTAAAATAATGGTCCTTTTGGTCATTTGATAATCATGCTTGCCTGAGGGAAATACAGAGCAGGGAAATTTGCAAATATGTCATGGTAATAACAATAATATGTTTTTGGTGAGTGTTGCAGTTGGTGTCCACATTAAGTAGGACATCTTCAACCATCATGATCATAGTTTCATTACTGATCACATTGTCCTGTTAATGACGTTATTGTGCATCCAGTTATGAACACTCCCTTTCTCTTCTGCAGACTCGTTCTCCATTTCTTCAGCAACTTCTTTACACCTTCCCCCACTTGAATTACATTACATAGATAGTCCAGGCCAGTTGAAGAGACATTTTATGGATAATCCAAGGACATAGAGTTAATCTAAACTCATTTTGGAGTCATAACAAAGGGTCTTAGTGTTAAAATAGGTATTTCTGTTTTTTATTTTTATTTTAGTTGGTTTTATGTATCAATCTTCAAATTCATTATCAGCTTGCAGCATGACATTCAACATTTATATCAAATAATCCATGTTTCATGTTATAAAAACAGCAAGTAAAAACATTTTTGCACCATATAAGATGCAACGTTGTAAAAAGAAAGAAAGAAATAGCTTCAAATAATAAGACCAATTTAAGAGGTAAAATGATACATGGGATTCAAAACAATGTTGTGTCCACTAATTCCTGGTTTAATGTGCAGCATGTGGGATGAATGATTATTTTATATATATGTGTCTTTGCACAGAGACTCTGTACCATCTCCCTGTTGTCTTGTAAATGTCATCAAATATGTTCAGAAAAGGTGAAGGCTTGATCCAAAACAGACCCAAGATATTTTAAGAGGCTCTTTTGCTCCACCTCCTGGCTGTTTACTGTCACAGACTTTAATAAAGGGTTTGGCAGGGTGTTCCTATTACTGTCTGTGCTCATCTCTTTGGTTTTAAACACATTTAACAGAAGATGACAGCTGTCAAACCACTTTGTTCGTTCTGTAACATAATCAGTGTAAATCTGCAAAGAAATACTGTGTGTGTAAACTTTCCATTTAAAGCAGGACGTTTGCTGACTATCTTCAGTCATAGTACATGGACATAATATTGGAAGAATTGTGACAGGAAATAGTAGAAATAGTTGTAGGGTTTATTTATAGTATTCCTCCTTGAAGTAATCTTTCAACCTTATGCCTTTTTTATTTTTCTGGTGTTGCAGCAATACACTTTCATAAATAATACAGGATGAAGAAAGAAAATAAAAATATTACTTTACTAAAATGTGCTTCTCTCCCCTCACAAAACAATAATTTAAAAAAAGAGTAATGCTCATTCTGGTGTAAAAGGCGAGAAATGTATTATGCAATGAAATGGATGGTAAATGCCAAAAATGACAATAACCCTTACTGTTTGTTGTTTTAAATATTGTGTATCAACATTAAATTACATTTAACATGGGAGAGAGAGGGTGTGTGACACACAGCAAAGGACCTCCGGCCGGGATTCGAACCAGGGGCGGCTGCGTATGTGGCATGTGCTCTAACCACTCGAGCACCTGCACTCCCAATTAAACTTTTTAAATGAAGTGATTAGTCGTTATATAAATGATCATCTTATTGAGATTGGACAGCTTGCTGAGTTTCAGCTAGATCCATAAAACTTTTTTCTTTTTTTTTTGAGAATTGATCATTGTGTACATTCAGCCTCCAGAAGCTGTCCTATTTTCACTGATTATTGATTAGGTGTTGTGGTCAATGATTATGGTTTCATGGTGATTATGGTTTCTGTGTAGTTTACAGTTTGTCAAGTATTTCATGGAACTTGATAATATGTTCCCACAATTCACCAATAAAAGCAAGTTTCTCATTGTCCAATTTGTCTTCTGTTACTTTTTTGTTTTCTATTGTTTTTTGGCAGTTTTGGCACCTGACCTTCTTGATACATTTCATCTGTGTTGTATGTTCCCCCTGTTTACAGCAACCATGTCATCAATCTTTTTGATGAGCTTGATGGAGGACTAAAAGATGATCAGCTTCTATTGAGCTTCAGCAGTGTGAGTTAGTCATATCAAGTGATATCTGACACATTTACAGTCTTTTTAGCATCAGATTCCCTCTTAGTGTTTCCTGTTGAGCTGTGGTGGAAGTATAGTAACAAAAAGACTTTGCTACTAAAAACACTAACGTTGAAACATAGACGATGAAGATTTGACTTCCATGTTTACACAGAAGGAGGACTGTGGGTTTAGTCCTCCATCACTTCCATTGTAAACATTATGAAGGATCTTCTAATGGTCAGTATGAACAGGAGGAATCATTACAGCAAGAAGAACAGGTTCAGTGTTCATATAGGCACTTGACTGCTGTTTGAAGACACTTTAAAAACTGTAAACACATCCTTCAAGTTGTCAGATGACTCACCATGGAAATATTTCCGGTCTCAAATTCAACCACCGCCCATCGATCCCACGTGACGTGACGTGACGCGGAAAACGGTTTGTTATGAAAGACACGGATTGTTATATACTAACATGATGAAGGAATTAGAGTAACAACTTCTCCTTCATACACGGTGCATCTCTAGTGGCCGGCAGTAAACTCTGATATGCGAATCTACCACGAAGTGACTTAACCACCACTGCAGGTAAAGGAGGCACGGCGAGCACGAGGAAGTGTGTTGAAAGTTTATTCAACACGAGAACAAATCACAGTTTTGTGTTATTGAACCGTCATAATGTAAAATCCAATGAGTGTCTAATAGGATATACGAAATACAATGTAAACGCTTGAAAAATCTGTAGGCTGAACTTGTCAGTATTTGCATTTGAGAATGAAGAACTCTGAAAAAGTGAGAAATTCAACATCATGAGCAGTCCACCATTTTCAAATATAAAAAAGATTTCAGCTTTCATATAACACGTTTTAAGATCGAAATGGGTTCTAATGTTTTCTGATTTGATACAGTATAAAGGTCAGTGAAGTAGGCTGCATTGAAACCAAAGGTCCCATTTCAGTCATAGTTCTAGTACCTATGTGGAAAGCCATGATGAACAACCTTTTTGCCATCATGTCATTTTGGCAATGGTTTGACTGTCAACACATCAGATTGCATTGTTTATTAAAGTCAGTTACATAACTCTGAGCCTGGACTGATGATACTAACTTATGAAAACATAAAACTACCTATAAAATAAAAAATGGCACAATAGCCTCTGACATGGCAATGGGGCAATTCTTACAGATTAACACATTTGTTTAGTGTTATTTTCATTTACTGCAAGTGAATTTGTGCATTTTTATAATCAAACAACCTTCATACCTTTATGATTGATAATAATTGTCCATTCTCTTTTTGTTTTCCAGGAAAAACACTGAGGCCAAAAATATGAACAACACAAGAAGAAAATCTTAGAAAGGACAATACAAATGTATTCTGGATGGAGACCTTTGGCACTCATGGGTTAACTTACAACTCAGATCCTGATGTAAATGGGAAAAGTCTGTATACTGGAGGACAGGCTATAGAGGAAACATTTCCCTGTTTCTGTGTATTCCTCTGCCCTCCTGTTTACAGATCTCCGGGCTTCCCTGTCTTTTTTTATCCTGGCAAGACAAGATACAAGAGAGAGCTGTGCAGGCATATAAATGAGTCACATATCATATTCAACCAATCTTTGGTGCACCCCTCTGATCCAAAGCATGCAATACTTAGTGATTATTTGGCGCATGCTTTTAGAGAAATAGGTGACGTCTGTGAGGATCAAGGATCCTTGATATGCCATATTCAACGTATAGGTGATAGGATAGATAAACCTACATGGTCCACCTACTTTTCACATGTAGTCCCCTACACAAAGTCCATGATTACTTCTGCTGCTGGTCATTTACTCACAAGCATTTTCACACGGAGACATGGGACTGACCATGATGCTCCAGAGCAAATGAAGCCACTTACTGCAGCTGACCAAACCTCTGAAAACTCACTGCCAGCCCACTCTCGCGTCCTACAACCCCAAGATAGCTTCAGGAGCAGAAGAGACTCCAGCTACTTGCCTTGTTCTCACAGTGATCCCTCACTCAGTCAAATAAACATAGCAAAGAACAGGAACTTTACAAGAGCAAAGAGCTTACCTGACATGCTGTTAAAAGACAGCTTTGAGGAGTTTATACCTGATATCACTGTTGATGAAAATGAGGAAATCTACAGATTCCACTGCTCCGGTCCAGGCCTGTACCGGTGCAGTGAGACAGATCTGATGTTTCACATGAAGGGAGAAGGGGACGTGGTTTACAGGATTGTCCCCTGGAACCACAGACTACTGGCCCAACATTACAAGAAGCCTGCAGGACCCCTATTTGACATCAAATGTCTCCAGCAGTCTGTGTGTCAGCTTCATCTCCCACACTGTGAGATCCGCTCCACAGGTGGATGTGAATTCCTGTCAGTTGCTCATGTGAATGATGAGGGCATCGAGTTTATTACTCCTCATAAGATAACAGAAACTCATGTCATTATAAACATCACAGAGTTTTCTGGTTTTGGTAATGTCAAGGATGAAGACTCTCCTCCTGACCCGGTCCGAGCGCTGGTGCTGCTGTTCTACAGACCTCCAACTGATCCTGATCCTGAATCTGTCCTCAATGTGTTGTTGCTACCAAAGAACGTTGTGCTGCGTGATGTGCTGCGTATGAGGAAGAAGTTAGTTGTAGATGAGAGGTACATCGAGACATCTCCACACTGTAAACTGATCCCAAAGCAGGAGTACACACTGTCCACTAGTCCTGAAGACGACTCAGTTCTAGTTCAACCAACAGAAGCAGAATTTGATGAAGAGTCCTACGACAACTACTTTCCATCATTCCAGGTTAATTTTGAAACAATCATGAGATATATGAAGCTGTTTTTGAGAGACACCAACAGCTCCCAAAGTGTCTGGGAAAGACGTGTTTGTCTTTTGTCCACTGGAGTAAGAAAGCCCTGTGGGCAGAGTGCTCTGACTTCCCCTTCTAGTGAGAGACTGATGGACATACGGACCTGTTTCATCGATGGGATATCAGGACCTGTTCTCAAAAGTCTGCTGGATAAACTGTTTGAGAAAAAGGTGATAACTGATCCTGAATGGGAGTCAGCCGAAAAGATGCAAAACAAAAGAGACATGGCTCGTTTTGTCATCGACACGGTGAGGAAGAAAGGTGAAGCTGCGAGTTCAGAGATGATTGAGTTTCTCTGTGAGTTCGACCCCTTCCTCTGTGAACATCTTGGGTTGATCTGAAGCACAATAGGCCCCATACAAGAATATTATTGTGTTCTTATCCTCTCAGACATTTTTTTTTTTTTCACAGAGTGTCCCAAGTCAGATTCAACAAATTCTCTTTACTGCACAAAGTTTGAGATTGCTTGTTTCAGCTTGTTGAAAGTCGCCTAATTACAAAAATCATAAAACCATAAAATCAAAAAACCTTTCAGTAAATTGGCAAACCATGGTGATAATGATATGATGAACAGTTGTACATCATATTTTAGTTGATTTGATACATATTTAAACTCCAAATTCAGTCAGATTCAGTCAAACAAGTGTTTGTTTCTTTCTGTGAAGGAAGGCAGAGTATCTGTTCAGGATTCACACGATAGGTCTGAACACTTAAATTACTACAACACAGATACCTCAAACTTGCTGAAGTCACGTACCTCAAATCTGTTCGTATGAGAGGTTCTTGAATGAAGCCCATTGAAAACGTGGGAAATACAGTTCATGTTGACCTGGTGGCTAGAAACCGATCATTTATTATTTTCCTTGTGTGTATGAGCTCAGGCGATTTTATTAAATGGTTATAAATATGTATGAACTTATTTGTTTTAATTTGTACTGCATCTGTTTTATGTTTTGGAATCAGTGCTGCTAGATATACTGGATGTGATCTAATGTTTCTATTGTCTGTCACACAGTCAGATGATTTCTGTTATTTATTCTGTAATAATTTTAATCTAGAAATAAATTCCTGCTTATATTTGAAAAGTGTCATGTAAATGAAATGAGAAAGTTTATATTATTATTATTATAGTATAATATAATCCAAACCCAGCTGAAACAACCACTTGTTACTTAGTTATGTTACTTATTGTCACAACCAGTCTCCTGTCCCAAACTTTACAAAGAAAAGCTGCAGAAAAAAAAGGTTTCTTTAAAAACACAGCTCAACATTTTTGTATTTTAAATGAAGAGGAACACATGGCATTTTGTTTTAATGTAATGAACAAGAAAACATGAAATGGCCTTCTGGACTCATGATAACTTCATATAACCAGAACAAGTCTCACTGAGATTTTAAATGTCATTTACAGAAAACATAAAACACCAAATTAAAAAGGTAAAATATGAACAAAGTATTCAAGCATATATAATAAAATGAAAAAAGTAAAATGGATCAAATAACATTAATCAATATACAATTTACAGGGATTAAAAGCCGATACCAGTCAATTAAAAGTTCTTTAAAAAGTAAATATATAAATAAAACACTGATAATCACAATATATCCCAGTATTACAACAAATAAGATGTAGTTTATAAACTCTGACAAATCTTTTAAAAGCTAGTAAGATAGGATTCGTCCAGTCAGAGCGAGCACCTTCAGGACAGAAAGAACATTTACACCAAACGTCCAGCAGATGGTGATATTGTACCTTTTATTGTACAGTTTACTGTTCGGCTCAGGCCGACAGAGTTCAGTTGATCCTCACACAGAAACACATGTTTGTTTGATTATACAGTTTAACATACAGGATGAGGAAAAAGCATTTAGACATTAAACATTTTTACACACCAACATGAGAGGAACCTGTATATTAATTAAACCAGCAGTAAGAACATCATCTTGTTACAACCAAAGGAATCAGTTTGTGGAATAACTGCAGTGATGAGCTGAAAACAGGTGAGACTTTATCCAAACTAATATTGAACAGTTAAGAGATGGACAAGTGATTTTTATTTGTTTTGTTCATGGGTTGTTTGAAGGATTCAGTGAATCTGTTTGGATTGTATTTTCTTCTTGTTTTGTCCTAAAGGGTTGATTTGTTTGAGTTGGTTGAGTTAGATAACACAGACACTGATGGCTGTAAATTAAACTTATGTTTTCTATTATCAGTGTATGTACAGCATGAGGGGGTAGGACTAGAATGGTTCTCTACTTCTTCCTACCTCTTATGCACATGATTGGTATTGTTTGAGTTACCAATTGGTTGTTCATGCGTTTGTTTTATTTTTGTATGTTTTCGCTAGATACTACTTGTATAGCCTGAGAGAACCATAGAAATGTGCAGACAGTAGTTTTGAATGCATTTTTACAGCTGTGTAACAGCCTTGAATTCTTTGGCAACATATATTCTTATATACTGTACAATAAGGAATTCAATGTCAAAGTAATAGTCTCCCATTTTTTAATATGTTCAATAAACTAAATTCATTCATTCACACAACTGACCTAAATGTCAACAGATTTGAGAGATTCAGGGTAAAATCTGATAGGAGGGAGAGACGGACATATTATTCTTTATATTGCAGAAGTCAATCACTGCAGAGACACTGGGTTTATCACACAACTTGGTTTCATTGGTAAATGTAAAGTTTATTTATCTCATTCCATTAGTTTACAAAGGTTAACAAAGAAACAGGGAATCATTTCACCAGTAGAGAAATATTTGGCTTATTTGACAAACTTTAAAAAACACACATTAAAATAAACCTGGTTAAATACTGATTATTAAGAAGTGAGAGGAAAACCAAATATGAAATTTATAACTGACAAATCATTTCAAACTAAACAATCAGTTAATTCAAGCTGTTGATCTGGTCTGATACATGAACAGTTAATGTTTCTACCACGTATTTAACATCCTGTTCACTGTCTGCATTAGCTCTGTTACTTGATGCTGACGTGAGGTTTGGTTCTCAAAAACAACACACCTTCTGCCACACTGTTTAACTATGTTCTTGAGATCAGGCTGGCAGTCCTGCAAAAAATCCTCTAAGCTCATGTCTGAACTCTGCAGATCTCCCCCACGAGTAAACAGGATGATTGTTTGTTTTTTAGCTCTGCTACCAAAAGTTTCTTCAATCTTTCTCAGTATGTCTCTCTCACCATCTGTGAATCTGCTAACATGCATCACAAGTAAGTAAACACAAGTATCTGACTGACAGAGCTGTTTGCACTTTGTCACATGACGGTTCTTAACTGATGATTTGATTTCATCATCAAAGATGTCTGGAGTATCAATGACACGCACACATGTTCCGTTTATCTCAGTTTCTGCTGATTGACACTCTGTGGTGACGGACACTGAACTGGCTTTTGAAGCAAACTGTGTTCTTCCAAGGATTGTGTTTCCACTCGCACTCTTTCCAGTCCCGGACATTCCCAGCAGAACAAGGTTCACTTTGTTGTCAGAATGATTTCCTGCATTGGTGGAAAACAAAAAGATTACATTTGTAATAATAATTCACAACTGTTCAGACACATCTTTAAAGCACTGGTCTCACCTTTTGAACTCTTCTTGTTGTCAGTGGAGGACTCTGTGAGATAAAAGCCAAATAAGAGTTTGTGTGAGTTTCTATAGAAATTTTTGTCTGGTTGAAATAATTACTATTCACTACACTTACTTCTCCCAAATAAAGACAGTAACCCCCCCATGTCTGATTGAGTGTGTTGCTCTGCAGACCTATAAAGTAGAGACAGAATCATATTAACTGAGCAGGACGTTTTTTGTAGACCAGTTTAACTTTTGTGTAAATATATCATTAAATATATTAGTTAGTTGAAACAACAACAACAACAACAGCAACAATAATAATAATAACTCTGTGTAGAAAGTTATCATGACCAAGCTTACTGTCAGACATGACCCTCAGATCCAGAGCAGTACAGTACAGAAGTTATCTGCAGGAATCGTTGGTCTCCACCTGTTTATATAGAGCTGTTATGCAAAGTTATGGGGCGTGTCAGCCGTGAAGCTATAAATGAAAAGCATCTTAACCCTTGTTCAGTCATATCATTCTGTATACGCCTCTTGTCCTAAGAGGACAGGGAAACGACCTACCTTCACTAAACCCCTAAAGTAAAGCAGTTTAATTGAATTTTAAACCAAATCATTTTTGCATGAAGAAACAAACTGTCATTCAAAACAAACTTTATGAATATCTGGGTTTTTCCTCTTCAAAGTGCAGAAAGACTGCATTTAATCAGTGGACAACACACCTGTCATAACTGTTTTATTGTTATTGTTATTGTTATTGTTATTATTATTATTATTATTATTATTATTGCTTAAGGTACTGCATAGGTGTGAACATTATTTTTCTGCTAGATACTACTTGTATAGCCTGAGAGAACCGTAGAAATGTGCAGATTGTAGTTTTGAATGCATTTTTTGAAGGGTAACAGCTTTGAATTTTTTGGCAACATATATTCTTATATATTGTACAATGAGGAATTCAACTACAAAGTACTAGTCTTCTCCCTTGTTTGAATTATTGCCCCACCCACAAGGTGCATCTGATGTTACTTCAGGTCCTGGGTTGTAAAGGTATAGCAGATGATTCACAGTTATCAAATCATACATTCTTGAGAAAGTGTGAAGGAGTTTCAGTGATATTGTGGCTCGTATCGCCCTTCCACTCCACATCCCAGTAACTAGATGTGCTATACAGACCTGTTAAGATAAGCAGCACTATACAAAGATCAGTCTAATCTATCCTTTTCCAATTGTTCCCATATTTACAGAAACCCAAATTTCAATCTCCAAGATGACTTTTTCAATGACTGGTGTGATGAACATGTAGAGCATTGAGGTTATGTCCTGAACAAGGACAACTGCATGTCTTGTGGGCTTTGGAGTCATACTTACTACATTTTGTGTTGCCATCTTGCCCTGGTTGCCATGGTGATAAGAACCATGACATTTTTGCTGTTGTTTGATAAAGATGTCTTGGGAGAATACATCATCATGTTCTGGGTTCTGTTCTTCCCCATCTTCATATTCAGCCACCTCTTCCTCTTCTAAATCATTGTTCTCTTGTTACATCTGAAAAAAAAAAATCAGCTCTACAAACTGTTGGGCCCTGAAACTCATAGCTCCAGCTAAGAGAGAACTGAGGTTATTTTCATCTGCAGCACCTGTATAGCCTGTGACCACATTCATCATAAGTAAACAATGCTTTACAGTAATGTTTACTTTGTCTTAAATTGTTTTTATTTTGTCTGTGAACTTGAGTCGTGTGTGGTTGTGAAAGGAGATACTGCATAATGCACAAGGTAGTTCAATCAGTGGCACACATAATCTCAAGTTATTATTGAAATAATAATAATAATATAACAATAATACTAGTAATAATCATAATCATATACTACTACTGCTAATAATCATAATAATAATCATAATAATTGTATTTGTGTAGCACTTTTCATACAATAAATACATCAAGTGCTTCACAGGAAAAGGACATAAAAAATAACAATAAACAATAATAATGTTATATGAGGTGGAAACAAACCCAGTTGATGGTATTAATAGAAATAAGATGAAATAAAGATCTCTCTTTTCACAATGGACACAGACCCATCACCAGCTTTAATTAACCAGAATAAGCCTCTTTCTGCTTACTCCATGATTGTAATCTCACTGTAGGTCTGATTTATGTCAACTGCATCCTGGATCTCCATGTTGCACACTAGGTGGTGCTGTCCTCTCTCTGTCCTCTCTCTGTCTCTCTCTCTCTCAATTATTAATTACCTTTGTACTCTGGTGGTGCACCATATCAAAAAACTATGTTGATATGTTGAAATGTGAACAAAGGAGATATTTCACTTCTGTTGGGGTCACTCTTGGAAAATTCATCCAATTTCAAGCTGAAAAATATAACTAAGAGGTTTTTCAATTCTGACAGGTGAGATTTCAAACAACTGTTTTAATTTCATCTCATAATTTCTATCTTTGTTATTTATTTTTCTGTTTTATAAGGATCTGAACCTCTGAGATGTGTGAGGTATTGATTATCAGGAAGAGAGGATCAGTACTTCACTGGGTTTATCACACAACTTTCTTTTATTGGTAAATGTAAAGTTTATTTATCTCATTTCATCAGTTTACAAATATTAACAAAGAACGACGGAATCATTTCATCAACTTAGAAATATGTACTTATTTTACAGATTTTATGCACCAAATTCAAACAAACAAACATTAAAATAAACCTGGTTAAATACTGATTATTAAGAAATGAGAGGAAAACCAGAAATGAAATTTATAACTGACAAATAATTTCTAAACAATCAGTTAATTCAAGCTGTTGATCTGGTCTGATACATGAACAGTTATTGTTTCTGCTGTTTATTTATCATCATGTTCACTGTCTGCATTAGCTCTGCTACTTGATGCTGATCTGGGGGTTTGGTCTTAAAAACAACACATCTTCCACCACACTGTTTAACTATGTTCTTGAGTCCAGGCTGGCAGTCCTGCAAAAAATCCTCCAAGCTCATTTCTGCACTCTGCAGCTCTTCCCCACGAGTAAACAGGACGATTGTTTGTTCTTTAGCTTCAGGACCAAAAGCTTTTTCAAACTTTTTCAGTATGTCTCTCTCACCATCTGTGAATCTGCTAACATGCATCACAAGTAAGTAAACACAAGTATCTGACTGACAGAGCCGTCTGCACTGTGTCACATGTTGGTTCTTAACTGATGAATTGATTTCATCATCAAAGATGTCTGGAGTATCAATGACACGCACACATGTACCGTTTATCTCAGTTTCTGCCTCCTGACACTCTGTGGTGATCGGCACTGAACTGGCTTTTGACTCAAACTTTGTCTTTCCAAGGATTGTGTTTCCAGTCGCACTCTTTCCAGTCCCGGACAATCCCAGCAGAACAAGGTTCACTTTGTTAGAGTGATTTTCTGCATTGGTTTGAAACAAAAAGATTAAGTTTGTAATAATAATTCACCACTGTTCAGACATATCTTTAAAACACTGGTCTCACCTTTTAATCTCTTCCTGTTGTCAGTGGGACCTCTGCTGCCTGAATAAAAATCCAAATAAGAGTTAATGTGAATTACTATAAAAGTTTTTGTCTGGTTGAATTAATGAACCTTCACAAGGCATACACACATATAATTGAGAAATCTCTGAGAGGGCTTACCTGCCCCACTGGTTTGATGGTGGGTTTCATCAGCAGATCTATAAAACAGAGGTAAAATCATATTAACTGAGCAGGAATCCATTTATTTTTAGTGTAACAACAATACTACTACTGCTACTAATAATAATAATAATGATATAGAGAAGAAGAAGAAGAAGAAGACGTTAGATCTAATTCTAAATGTTTCATTTTTTTTCTGAAATTATTTTTTTACCTTTGGTTGGTTGCCATGACATTTCTCTTTTCAGCCAGTTCACTGAATAATCTCTCCACGGTGCAGCATTTGAATGGGTAAGATTCTTCAGGTTTATGTCTTAATGGCAACACAACTTTGAACTCCTCTGTGGGTTTTCCAGTTATCTTGTGCAGATTTTCTATCTGCTGCCACACCTCTTGTGTTGTAAACTCATCCTCTACCACCAACAAACACATGTCATGTTGTTCTGAAGACAATAATTTTCCTATGTCCTTACTTGCTTTGTACAAGTTTGGGGTAAATGTGACGTCATATGTATCATTGCCATGTTTCTCAATTTCCACATCACCAATTCTCTGTGCAAATACAGCTTTCCCCAGGATGACAGACATTAGATTTTTCTTCAAATGATCTGCAGTCCCCAGGACAACAATCTTTGTTTCTGTGGAAAAAAACACAATGAGTTTCTATTATATATATATATATATATATATATATATATATATATATATATATACACACATATATATATACACACATATATATATATATATATATATATATATATATATATATATATATATATACACATATATATATACACACATATATATATATATATATATATATACACATATATATATATATATATATACACATATATATATATAGTGAAAAATCCTATATGTGCTTAAATTTCTCTTGATAATCCTAAAGACTTTCTCTCTGTCAATACTGTCTTACTAACACAAAGTACTCAGAATATCAACATCAATCATGCTGTATAGAAAGTTATCGTGGTCAAACTTACTGTCAGACATGGTCCTCAGATCCAGAGCAGTACAGTACAGGAGACAGGCTGTGTGTTATCTGCAGGAATCACTGGTCTCCACCTGTTTATATAGACCTGTTACGCAAATGAGGCGTGTCAGCTGTGAAGCTACAGTATAAATAAATGTCTTACACAAATGTTATAACATTCACTGACAACTGTGCCGAGCACTGAGAAAAGATGGCTTCACTTCCTGCAGGTGAGATTCCAAGCAATTGTTTTATTTCATCTATTCTATTTAACTGAATTGCTTTTAAAATGTATCACAATGTTTTTATATTCACTAAATTATTTGTCCATCATCCCAAAAGATTAACTGATAGAAGTTCTGATTTATTTTTCAGGTCCTGATTTGAGAATTGTAATGATTGGAAAAACTGGTGTGGGCAAGAGTGCTACTGGGAACACCATCCTGGGATGGAATTGCTTTGAATCCCGTCCCTGGTCTAAATCAGTGACTGAGCACTGTGAAAAAGGTGTGGCACTCTGGGGCAATAGGGTGGTTAGTGTGGTAGACACACCAGGAATCCTGGACACTTCGAATACAGCAGAATTCATCAAAAAAGAAATTGTGAGATGTGTCAAAGTCTCATGTCCTGGTCCTCATGTGTTCCTGCTGGTCATCCAAGTTGGTCGATTCACCACTGAAGAGAAAAACTCAGTGGAAGCTCTGCAAGAGCTGTTTGGTCCAGAAGCAAACCAGTTCATGATTGTGCTGTTTACACGTGGTGGTGATCTCGGATACGCGACCATACAAGAGTATGTACGTGAGGGCAGCCCAGACCTCCAACGAGTCATCCGGAGCTGTGGAAACAGGTTCCACGTCTTTGACAACACCAACAAAAGCGACAGAAACCAAGTGGTGCAGCTGATCATGATGATTGACAACATGGTTGCTAGAAACAGGGGAACACACTACACAGATGCCATGTATCAAGAAGTTCAGACCCTTGCAAAAATACAAAACATGAGAGAAGAGGACTTGAATGATGACATGCTCACATTTAGTGGTTCATTGCTGAGACGTGTCTTAATTTTCTTCACAATACTTGCAAAACAGTGAAATACACAGAAACCATAATCCATCACCACACCACCTAATCAATAATCAGTGAAAATAGGACAGCTTTGAAGGCTGGATGTGAAGAATTTTTGAGAAGACAAAATATTATAATATACTAATATGAAAATGTCACTGCTGCAGGGTTATCATCTCCAATAATACATCAATGAAGGAAACTAATGTAACTATATGATCATTAAGAAGAGTATGATGAAGAGTTTTATTAGGGGGTATAATATACATATGAACTGTTGAGAATTGTATTGTGAAATTTTAAACTAAACTAAATAAAAACTGAAAGGTAAATAAATGATCTGAAACTGAAGTGTTTATTGTAAGTCACTGTTATTTACAGTAAGTACTGAATATAATCATTAAAACATTATCATCTTAAATCCATCACATTAACAGCCTAACAATTAAGAAACACATTTTATTAGTATGATGACCATCATAAAGTGCTGAAAATACTACAAGTTAAATATAATTTAATATAATACTTATTAGTACAGTAACATTTATGGTGTATATAGATTATGTAGATTCTTAGTTATATAGTCAATTTATTTGTTCGAACATGTCGAATTAACGAAACAAAATAAACACAAAATGATTTAAAACAAACAACAAAATAACAGCCATCCAATGCAATGAAGAGCTGGTTCCCTTTAATTAAATAAATAAACCACCACCACAACCATATTATTGATAATAATCAATAATATATAATAATAATATTAAATACTAATGATAATAATTGTGTGAATAGATATGCTGTTATGTTATATGACTTTATGTTAATAAAAACTAAATAAATGAACAATTAAGCAAGACCAAAGTCAAAAGTCAAAGTCAACTTAATTGTCAATCTTGCTACATGTACAGGACATGTAGAGGATTTAATATGTTTCTCTCACAACAATAAAATAAAAAGTAATAATAATAAAGTGGCCGGTGCTGTTTTGTGTGTGTGTGAGAGTGTGTGTATGTTGGGAGGGTAGAGGTAATGGGCAGAGGGATTGACAGACCAGTTCAATTTAGGGGCATAGACTAGTTCCTGTGTTGGCAGAGGGGTGAGAATTTATGGTATGGCAGGGTCAGAGGGGGGAGGGAGGGGAGACAGTTCAGCTTCCTCACAGCCTGGTGGATGAAGCTACAGATGAAGCTGAAGGCTGCATAATCTAGGGGTGGGGTCACGTGCAATGTTGGGTGCTTTTCGGGTCAGGTGTGTGCTGTAGATGTCCAGAAAGGAGGGGGTTGAGGTACTAATGATCTTCACCGCTGCATTCACTATGCGCTGGAGGGCTCTCTTGTTGGAGGAGAGGTGCAGCTTCCAAACCACACAGTATTGCAACTCGTCAGGATGCTCTCAATCGTGCCATGGTAGAAGGAGCACATGATGGGTGACGGAGGTCTGGCTCTCCTCATCATTAGTTGGGGAGGTTAATGAATGTTGCCCAGGTGCTTGGTTCTTCTGTGTTTTGAATGGAGGCAGACAGGTTTTATATTAATATGTAATCAGTAGGAGATTTTTCCAGTATATGTTTTTTCTTAATTTCTCGTTAAAATAGGTTTTGGGATTTTTTGAAAAAAGTTAGAGCTATGAAAGCATTCAACTGTTTTTATTTTCTTAGTTAATTGTTGTGTCCTGGTAGGCAAAGTGATGGGGGCAGTGGGATGGGACAGTCCAGGACAAGGCATAGTGAGCCATTGATGTTTTCCCAGAAGTGGACCTATTATGCTATTTCTTATTTTCAGTCATATACATCAGGGTCTGCATACTCGGGAAACTGATAGGAGGAGACACGAAAATATAAGAAATAAATAAAAGAAAGGCATCTGAACATCTGTGGTTCAAGCATCTGTATTAAACTGTTCTTGTTGTTGGTTGTATGTTACTAAAAGCTAAAAAAATTAACAATTAAGCAACATCAAAGTCAAAAGGCAGTGGGATGAGACAGTCAAGGACAAGGCCTTGTGAGCCATTGATGTTTTTCCAGAAGTGGACCTATTATGCTATTTCTTATTTTCAATCAGGGTCTGCATACTCGGAAGGAGGAGACACGAAAATATAAGAAATACATAAAAGAAAAGTATCTGAACATCTGTGGTTAAAGCATCTGTATTAAACTGTTCCCCTCAACAAAACAATTCCATATGTTTTTGCACTGGTAGTGAATCTCTGCTAACTGAGTGAGGAACACATTTAATTTGAGTAAAAGTCTCCCGTTATTTAGTAATGCCATAAAGAAGGAAATGTTGAGTAGCTTTACATGACTCTGACTTGGCTGTCCCTTGTTCTTCTTCTTTCCTCTTTTTGTGGCCAAAGAAATACTGAAATGATTTTTCTTTTTACTACCCCTTTGTGGTGTTGCTGAATAATCATTTATTTCTCGGAAGGATGTTGATCTTTTGATATAGCTGTCAAACTCAGGATCTTTGAGGAGAGAGGTACTTAAGGACCACCTAGTGATTAGTCTGTGCAGACAGTTTATATTCCATGACAGTGATACAAAAGCATGGTTACAGATAGTAATAAGGTGAATCTGTGAGTCTTAAATATTAGATATAATTGAGTTACTGGTCAGAAAGAAATGAATACGTTGAACCTGAAAAATGAGCATTCTTTAGCTGTTGGGTGCTGTAATTGCCAACTATCGTGAAGACCAAAATCACACATGTACTGTTTCATTGTTTCTGTGGATTGCCAGGTATGTTTGAAATGCTAGATCTGTCACATGGTAAATCAATAACTGTGTTAAAATCACCGCCTATTTTGATTGGACAGTTGGAAATGTTAGCAATAGAGGAGAATTACCTGGATATTCCAGATCATAAAGTTTCATGTTGGCATGAAATGCATGCATTGTATGTGTTGTATAGTCAGTAAGCACAGGATAGCCATTTAATAACAGTATGCTGTGACAGACAGATTGCAATGAAACAAAGTTACAAACAGTGAAAACCACATAAAACTAAATACAAAATGGAGTGCAGTATAGATACAATAGCACAATAGTACAAATACATAGTGTATAATGGTACCTCAGTACACTGGGCTGAGTCAGAGTTGGCTTGAAAAGTTGAAATTTGTTGGGGAAAATGGACTGACGAACTGAGTAAACCTTATTTGAACACAAATTAGTATTACACATTCCATTAAATCACATTACAACTTATCAATTGGTTAAAAATATAATAAAAAACATTCAGCACTTTTCTGACAGAATGTTTAGGTGAAATATGAAATTTTATGGCTGTACGTGATCAAGTTTTGAACATTATTGTTAGAAGCACCATGTCATTTTTGTCTGATCTACATTTTGCCACTTCTGCTGCAAAACAAGGGTGAGCAATTCTCAAGAGCTGGTTCCAGGCCACCAGCCAGACTTCCAGCTGTTCTGACATCATGGACAAAGTCTTACTGAGCAGTGTTTAAAGCATCTGTAAAATGGTTGAGTAACTCATATGATAAAACCTAAATTGAAATCAGCTCTAGAAATGACAACTCAGACTCTGACCCTCAAATCCTTCAAGCTACAATTCAGCACTTTTCTGACTGTGATATTAATAAATGATAATATTTAGGGGAAATGTGCAACTTTATGGCTGTGCATGATCAGGCCTTAATGATGTTCATAAATATTTATGTTAGCTCTTTATTTTACTCATTGTCTTGTAAAACAATAATAGTGAACTTTGAACCTTACACAGCTTGTTGTGGCTAAATAAACTAATAATTTAATTGACTATGTATTAACCACCGGGGGTTACACACACACTGACAGTATGTGTGTATGTAGAGATATAAACTTTTCAATTACTGAAATGATATTTATTAAATTGTAGACTCTGATTTCACATATATAATAGGATCAAACACAGGATTATTGAATGATTACAGTTGATATGTGCAGTCAGAAAACGGTTGCTCTCCCTGATCTAACCTGACAGCCAACAAATCAAAGACCTACTTCTAGACTGCCAGAGCAGGAGGAAGACAGCAGGATCACATCACACAATCAGCACCTACACAGGTTAGAATCAGGTAATCATCTATACCAACCGTATCATGCTTAAGGCCCCTTATGACCAGTTTTCTTCATATTTCTTAATCAAAAAATAACATAATTCAAAATTGAACTCAAAATACTGCATACTCAGCTTTTCTCATTTAAATTTAAAACTTTAAAACTCTTGATATAACTCCAACATACTGACCCGTAATTGCTGACACCATAGCAACAATTACGACAACATTCAATGGAGCCAAATGATAACACCAAATATACCAAATTAGATATCATGTAATCATATCACATTCCATTCATCAATATACTCTCAACATCTCATTTTCTTCATTCCCACATGCAACCCTGTCCAAAGTCCATAATCTAAGTGTCCAAAGTGGTCTAGGTGTAATTCCAATACATCATTCCTTGAGAAGTCCATGAAAAATCAATGTAGTAGGAAGCAAGAATGGCTCCGTCTTTAGCTGCAGCAGGTGGTTTGGTGTTAGGGGCTCTAGATCATTTGAATAACTTTACACAGCTGTGATTTTCATTGCCAATTGATTTGACCTCACAAAGAGCTGTCTGTAGCATTTCATCTACAGTTTGGCATTTCAGAATGAATAAAGTATCTTTTTCATGAGCCTGATCAATCTTTCCCACACTCCTCCAAAGTGGACACCAATTGAAGCATTACATACATTTCACTTGACTAGTCAACAGTGCATCCTGAATCCTTTGGTGATCTAGCTGGCTCTAGTTCTTTCTACACTTACACAATTTGTACCAC
Organism: Scomber japonicus; assembly: GCF_027409825.1. NCBI lineage: Eukaryota > Metazoa > Chordata > Actinopteri > Scombriformes > Scombridae > Scomber > Scomber japonicus. The sequence goes on along the minus strand of NC_070598.1, from coordinate 2,692,449 downwards.
AATCGGTTAAGAATTACCATATGGCGCTGATATAAGAGTCTGTATCTAATGTGTTTGCCACTCCTAGATAAACAGCTAAACTCTCCAGGAAAATAAATATTACTCCTCATTGTTTAACTTGAGCCTGACCTTTTTAAACGTCTACAGGTCTGAAATAATCAATGCCAAGTATTGGATTGCTGCAACACTTTTAGCAATGTAGGTGTGGAAACATTTTGCATTTTGTATTTCACTACTGATGTACTGTCTGTCAGACAGTAGAGTTCTGTAGATCCATAGGTATGGAATCACATCTGTGTCTTTAAAATCAAGCAAGAGGTCTTAAATATCAAACAAAAATAAGAATATGAGAGAGAAAACAAACGAGGAAAAAAGTAATCTCGTCTTTTACATTCTTGATAATATAATCCTTTTGTTTACAGCTTCCTTTGCTTCTCTCTTTCCAGACTGACTTTTTATTCTGACTCTCGGTCTTGCCACCCTTCTGTTTGTGCTCATTTGACTTTTCGCTTGTGTTCCCAGAGTTGTTGTTTTTTTGTATTTCTGACACAAACCTGCCACGTGGGCAGGTTCTGTCCAGGGCGCGTCCTTTTTGACTGAGCAGAAGCAGCAGCTGAGCATTCACTACAGACGAAGATTAATGACATCTAACTATTCATCATATACACATGTAGTCTGTGCTGTACTAGACATTTTGTTGATTTTGGGGCTTTTTGCCTTTAAAGTAGAGAGACAGGAAACTGAAGGCAGAGAGGGGGGAATGACACGCAGGATAGGACCGCTTGGCGTGGGATTCGTCTGTAGAGGACTGTAGGCGGTTCATGAGGCGGATGCTCTACCCACTGAGCTAAACACGCCACAACATTTTCTAGATTTGTGTTAAGAATAAAGCTAAGCTTTACTATGTAAGTTAGCTTTTAACTAACCAACTTCTCTTAGTTGCCTGTTGAGTACACATGCAGTCGCCTGTGATATGCATGTGATGATAGCATTTGTTAAAATGCATGCTAATTTGCAATGGGAATCAGTGGAGAGTGATGGAGCTGTCCTGTTAAGGGCCGTCCACACTGAGAACAATAACTATACATGTATAGTTTTAAATGTCGAGAGCAGAACGATATCGTTGGAATCACTTTCAGGGTGATTTGAGGAACGATAAACCTATTTATTTGAATGCAGCTTTGCTCTTCTCTCACCACGTAAAGTAAAAATCTTTGAAAGCGGATCTGAGCTCATACTGTGTGTCACTGCCGCAGTGGTGCACTGTTATACACCGCGCTTCAACATGTGCTGCAGGCCAGTTTGGTCTGTAAATACTGAAACATCACAGCAACTAGTGTATGAAATACTTCAGATTAACACACTGAATCAGCACCAACCTCTGAATTCGTCTGCTTTTCTTTTTAATTATCTGTACAACATATTACAGCAGTAACAGCTCATCAATACATAGTGACAGCTGCATGCTAGAGCTGTGTCTGCAGCTATTTATAAAATATTACCGTTCTCAGTATGGACACTCATATTGTTGTCATCATAGTTATAGTTATAGTTCTCAAAGTTATTGTTCTCAGTGTGGACAGCCCTTTAGTATCAAACTGTCATTTTTTTCTATCTGTAGAACAATGTGGGACCTGAGCAGGACCTGAACAGAGCTACAATGCAGTCCCAGGTTGGCCATTACCAGTGTTGGGTGTAACGCTAGATTGGACATTCATGTCCAACATAGCTTTTTCAGCTGATATATTTGGCTACCTAAACCAGCTGCAGACGAGAGACAGAACCATGATGGACATGGTTGACAAACTTAAAATCAGTCAAGAGGAAGCTGGAGTTGTTGGAGTAGGACCTATCAACTGGCCGAGTCCTTCATTTCAGTACATTTATAAGTACAGTCCATTTACATTGAAAAACAGACACCAGTACAAGTAACAGAATGAAGACAGGCTGCTGGTGGACTTCATTACGCAACTACAACTTCACTTCTAGGTTTGAAGATGACTCTATCCTAAAGGACATCATTGCTTTTGTACGTGACCCTCTCACAGTCCAACAAAGTGCAGACTTCTCCTCCCTGGTGAAAAACAACATCCCCTCCTTGGAGGAGGCTGCATTAGATGAACATCATGTTTCTATTGCAGAAAATTTCCAAGAGCAAAATAAACCTCAGGTCTGGACAATGCTAAGTATGGACAGTATGTTTTGATTAATAACCCCTCTTTAAATTTAATCATCCAAAAAATATACCAACTCACACCAGGATACTCGGACTGACACTATTTTATAAAGGAATTGCATTAACAAAAAGGGGTTGAACTATGGATTTTGCACATTGCTTCATCCTGTGTGCTTTTAAGTAGTCAGGTGCACCTGAATATTTAAAAGCATAACTGATCACCTGATGATGACGATTGTTTTTTTAATGTAAGCCCTTAATAAAATAGTGCCAATCCTCGTATCCTGGTGTTTACTGGTGTACATTTTTTGATGATTGTATTTTGCCCTGAATGAGCTGGCACACTGGAAAGAGACTCATTGTGCAAGGGCTATCTTTTACCTCTTTAAATCTACCCTACTTAAGTTTTGTGCCCAAAGGTTACAACTAATAACACAGCCTGATAGTCTACTGAAGCACGTCTTCTTTACGTGAGATGTCGGCACATCTTAAATATAATTAAAATAAAAATTAGATAAGACAAAATAAGATAAGACTGATTCCAGTCAGTTTCCAGGAAAGATAAATGTGTTTTACTTGTTTATTAATTGCTCTGTCATTCTATAATATTCCTGCATCTATCATAAAGTGACTATCAGCCAATTATCTCCCCAGTGAGCCAAGGACAAACAGCAGTAGACGTGAGAGAGACGTTGCAAGATTTAAAAAAACAGTGTCAACAGCCACATTTGCAGCACTAAAACAGCAGATAAGATAAGAGATAATGTTGAGATCCAAGGCTTACTTTTGATTCATTGCACTTATTATGAGATAAAAGTCTAAACTGGCCTGGGATGCCTTTGGTAACCTGTATTAAATCAGTTTATGATGATTTGAGTATCAAATGGTTAAGAGACGTTCATTACATTCAGATTTTTGTGTAAGAATGGTGAAAACGGGGTTGAGCATAGCTCAGCGGGTAGAGCGCCCGCCCCATGTGTTGAGGCTGCAGTCCTCGTTGCAGGTGATCCCGGTTCGAATCACGAGCCGAGCGGTCTTATCCTGCGTGTCATTCCCCCCTCTCTCTGCCTCCTGTTTCCTGTCTATCTCCACAGTCCTGTACATTAAAGGCAAAAAGCCTGAAAAAAAAAATATTAAAAAAAAAAAAGAATGGTGAAAACAGAGAGGAAAATATATTAGGCAATTTTTAAGAATTTGATGAATAAATGAGCTCATGAAATTAAAAAAGTGTTACATTGTGATGTTTAAAATCTTACAGGGTTGTTATAAATGTTATATGTATTTGCAAACCATTCAAGGTATGACTCATATGAAATGTTAATCTGGTAATGTTGAAGTATTTTTAAAAAAAAAATGGAAAAATTGTTCTTACTTCCTGCATTCTTCAAGTCATTCAGCTATACGAGTTATATTTATTTCATGGCAGTCCATCTATTGGATTTGTCAAGATATTTTTATTTCATTTCCATGTGACAGTCAAATAATCACTTGTCTAACATATGACTGACACAGATTCAGTGAGTTCTGTGAGTTTAAGAACAACAATATTTCAAAAAGGAAAAGAATTATGCAACAAATAAGCTATATACATCAACAATTAAATACTTTCAATGTAGTCTGGTATAAATACACTCTTGGCTAGTTTGCACAATTCCTCCTGAAATGCAGGTGTGCATTATATGTCAACATTTCTACAGTCTACAGCTGATCACAATCAATCTGTTTGTGGAGTGTAATAATTTCAAAATACCAGTTTTAGTAATAATGTTAAAAACAATACTATAAAACCTAAATAACTAACTCCAGGTCAACCAATAACATATTGCAACTGAAGGGTTAACATGATTTCTAGAAGCATGCTGAAATGTGACATTCATATTTTAAATCACACACACTTTAGCGTCATTAAACACAGTTCACCAGTTTATGACATACCTAGCCAAGTCTAGCCACATTACGTTAATGTTATATTGCCCATATGACAAATTAACATTAACATTGCGAGGTGTTGGCTAACTAATGTGGTGGGCCTTCATGTTCCAACCTTAAACACCACACAGAAGAGTCCCTGTTTGCTCACATAACATAAATTAACAAGCAGTTAAACATGATCTGAGATAACAGTGCTTTTATACTCACAATCATTCAAACATGACATGAAGGGATTTGAAATGAGAATATTAATCAATCTCTGAGTTAGAGGGTTGCAGAGTATAATATTTAAACCCAGCTACATGTTGATTATCATCCTTATTAGTCCTTAATTGCTAATATTAGGAAGGATTTATGGCTTATTAAAATGGTGCAATCATGTTTCTATTGCAGAAAATTTCTAAGAGCAAAATCCACCTCAGGTCTGGACAATATGTTTTCCATAATAACACCTTTTTAAATCTAATCATCCAAAAAGTATACCAACTCACACCAGTGAGTGATGACATTGAAAAACAAAATAAGTGAACTATGCATTTTGCACATTGCTCATCAAATTCCCTTCAGCGTTTTTTAATGTAATAGTGTCAACCCCAGGATCTTGGTGTGCCCTGGCGTAAATTTTTTTGATGATTGTATTTTGCCATGAAAGAGCAGGCACACTGGAAAGAGACACTGCTGTGCATGAGCTATCTTCATTTTTTTTAAAACCTCTTTAAACTTACCCTACTCAAGTTTTGTGCTCAAAGGTTACACCAAACAACATTGCGTGACAGTCCACTGTCTTCTGGACGTGAGATGTCAGCACATCTAAAAGATAATTAAAATTAAACTAAGATAAAATAAGATAAGACTGATTCCAGTCAGTTTCCAGGAAAGATAAATATGTTTTTATTTATTTATTTATTGCATTATTGTATCATTCTACAATATTCCTGCATCTATCATAAAGTGTCTCTATCAGCCAATTGTCTCCCAAGTGAGCGGAGGACAAACATCAATAAACATTGTGCACGATGGATCTTGCACGATGAAAAACAATATAATACAATATAATTATACAACAGCCACATTAGCAGCACTAAGACTGCAGATAAGATAAGATAGATAATATTAAGATCGAAGGTGTAATTTTGATCCATAGCACTCATTATGACGTAAATATTTAAACTGTCCAGGGGTGCCTTTGGTAACCTGTAATAAATAAGTGTATGATGATTTGAGTCTGAAAGGGTTAAGAGATGTTTATTACATTGGGGTTTTTTGTGAATATGGTGAACGCAGAAAGGAAAATATATTGAGATATATTAAACTTCTGAGATTTTTATTAGCAAACGAGATCATAGAATGAAAACGTACTGAACTGTAATGCATTCAATTTTAAAAGGTGCACGTGTATATGTATTTATACCATATTCAGTTTCAGAACTTCATCTCTTTGTTACTTAAGGTCATATCAGGCTAGTGAATACAAGCATAAGCACATTCTTTCTACATGACTGTGATGTTATCATCTTAGCTTAACCATTGTTTAACATGCCAATTACTACTAAACTCAGTTGAAGTGGATAAAATGGTCATTCATTTTGCAGGTATTTTCTCATAAACCAAAGTATTGAACAAATTGAATAAATAATTACTTGGTAGATGAAAACTCACCAAAAATTATTGCAATTTATCTAAGTGTCAACATTACATGGCAGTCCCTCTATTGGGTTTCTTGATGAAAAGTTAAGAAATCATCAGTATGAATACATCATCTATGAGCTATGGGTATGTATGTAAACAAAGTGTTATTGCAATGAAGACCAACATTTTGCTCTGAACCAACCTGAACTACAATCAATCAATCAATCAATCAATCTTTATTTGTATAGCGCCAAATCACAACAAAGTTATCTCAAGGCACTTTACACATAGAGCAGGTTCTAAACCAAACTCTTCAGGTTTTAACTTTAAAGAGACCCAACATTCCCACATGAGCAACAGTGGCGAGAAAAAACTCCCTTTTAACAGGAAGAAACCTCAGGCAGAACCAGACTCAGAAGTGGGCGGACATCTGCCTCGACCGGTTGGGGTTGAGAGGAGAGAAAGGAAGGATAGAGGAGAGAGGCACAAAACTACACTGCCCTACAAAGCAAAAAGGCAGTAACTGCATTTTTGGTCGAAAATGAGTTATTATCATTTTCATGACATTCAAAGCATCCTTTGTTATGTGATGAAATATCTTATCTCAAATGTGTGTCGTTTTGGAGAAAAATGGTAGTCGTTTGTACAGTAACTGCAAAAAGCCCTAGTAAAACAAAGCAAAAGTACAGTAACTGACATTACTGTATTCTTGCTTTGTTTTTATGTCAGTTACTGTACTTTTGCTTTATTTTACTAGGGCTTTTTGCAGTTACTGTACAAACGACTAACATTTTTCTCCATAACAACACACATTTGAGATAAGATATTTCAATCTTTTAAATATGTTAACTATTGATTGTTGGCAAATGTTAATGATAGGTCTACTACAAAGAGAATCGTTTTAGGTGTTCATCAATTTATGTATTATTTCCTAATCCAATGATTATTGTAGATAGAGTTAGAGTAGAGATAGAGTTGTCTTTGTAATATATAATATACTGCACCACATAAAATCATCAACTTGTTCATCTTAGTTATCTTCGCAAGAGTTTGAAAAGCCTTAGAAAAATCAAGGCAAAATTATTTTCTTTTGCTCTGTTGAATTGGAGTTGTTTTGCAGTGCTTTAACGTTAATGTGATTTGTTATATGTATAGCAGATACATTACAGATACAGAAACACACCCAGATACACATAAATTGAATACTTACACATAATAATGTGGTCCTATTCAAAATAAATTGTCCCTATTTGGGCCTTGATACAGCTTAGCAATGTGAGATACTTTAAGCAGCAAATTCAGCACCAGAACAGCTTCCGGGTGGCCTAAAATGGTCAAATTACTTTGAGTTTGTTATATTCATGTTCAGGAAAACAAATAGTTCCAATTAGTCCAAATACAGTGTATCTAACACACCTAGAGCCCAAGTTGTGACAAAATAGTTCTTGAAGAATCTGCAGTTACTGCCTTTTTCCTTTGTATGGTGCCACATTTTTGGTAAGTAATACAAAGCAAGAATACAGTAACTGCAAAATAGGGGTAAAACATCAAATCAAATATGAAGATTAATATTTACAAAGAATAAGCTAATATAAAGTAACAAAACGGCCACATGTCCATTAATCTACCTACAACTACTTGGGCTGGACAACCGCATAACTTTAAAGTCATTTTTCTCAGTTCTGCACTCTGCGTAGTTACTGCCTTTTTGCTTTGTAGGGCAATACATTCCTTTCTCAAGAATCACACTTCTGCTAAAAAATATAAAGCATAAAACATTTGTTTTATTTTGTTACAAATTGGTATGAGTAAGCAATATGTTTATAAAACACTTTTTTTTTGTTTGGAGATGTAACATTGTTCATGGTTCCAGTGACTTTGGTCAAATCTGTCTATATCTCTAAATTAAATTGAAAGGAAAGTATCTTTACTTTAAGTAGAATGAAAAAGCACTGTGCGTTGTCTATTGCTGACACAGGAATTAACACTCAAGCAAAGACAAGAGGATGGAAAATAAACAATAATTATTTTACTCAAGAGGTCATGTGACTGTTGATTGTCAGATTATCTAAATTTAACTGTTAACTGTTTTTGGTTGGTTTGGTTTATTTTTAATCTTAAAAAGCTAAATGAGTGGCAAATTAGATGAAGGTTCAAATCCTTTAATCATTTGCATAAGATTACAGCTCCCTCTAGCTTTGGTTTAGCTTCCACCAACTCCTGAGAAAAGTGTCTCTCTTCAGCTAGTGAATTCAGGTAGTTTAATTCATATATATACATACACACATTTATGAATTACAATATATACTGTTGAGAATATTGCTGTTGTTTATGTTTTTTGTTTGGTGTGTTTATATTGGGATACTTAATTTGAGCACAGTCTAGAATAGACAATAAAATAAGAGTTATTTAGAAAAAGTGGAGACAGTAAAAGCATTGTTACTAAGAATAATTGACAGAACTTAACATCAATAACAAACTATTTTCTGCCACACACAGAAAATACTGAAAACTTTCATCAATAAGGATTGTTGATAATAAAGACACAGGCAGCTGTATTCCTTCTCTCACACTGAAGATATGAAAATGTCACGTGTGGAAAGCGGAGCATGTGGACGCAAATGCAAGAAACTGCAAACCGGGCTGATTAAAGATGAAATAAATAACTTTACTCTAGAACTGCACAAAAAGCAGATACAGGACAGGACAGGACAAGACAAGACAAGACAAGACAAGACAAGACTAGGACAAGTAGAGTGAAACTGAACAAAAGCAGGTGAAAATCAAACAGAGAATCCAACAACAAAAGAACAGAAAACCACAAGACTTAAATACACAAGATGTGATTACAAACAGGACACAGGTGAGTTAAACAAGACACAGGCGAAGCACAGGAGGAAATCCATAGACATATATACATAGACACCGCATTGCCTGTGGAGAGGCGTGCCTAAAGCGCCGTCATCTTGGTACAGCGAGTGGCCCTGTACCAAGATGGCAGCTATGTAGGCACCATAGACTGTATGGTAGGCACTTCAAATCCAATCGGCAGCAGCAGTCAATGCGGTGTCTATCTATGTATATATGTCTATGAGGAAATCAACAAGAGCAGGAAAACACAGGAACTACAATGAATGGTCTCACTAAGGGGAGTAGCTCCATCTTGTGGTGAGAACTGGAAAACACCAGATCAATTCCATAATAGATTTCCAGTGAATGAACAAACACTGTACTCAAAAATAAATAATAAGTAAACCTAATAAATAATAAAATGCCATGAAAGTGACAAGCACATTTATGCAGAAAAACGTTCAACAATATTAAAGAGCGAATTAAATGCTACGTCTCACCAGTAAGAACAATAACACTGCAAATAAAATCAAACATTGGCTGTGAACAGAACAAGATCCTAACTCTCATCAACACATGATTATGATAATCAAACCGAGAGGGCGTCCATCTTCCCACCTTACCAACACAAATGGAGGAAAACCCTGGGTTAAATTACCGAGTTGATAACCAGCTTCGTAGTACCGCTTATCAAAATTGCAAATGTCTGGTTAAGTCAACCCTGGTAACGGAGAGATATCCCGGGTATGTTAATCCAGCTTCGTAGTACAGGCCTCAGGTCAGCACAATCCGCAAAACTCACAGGGCATTGTAAAGCTCTTTGCATACTTTCCCCCAATAAAATGCTGACAAAATACCACTGAGCTGTAAACATCAGCATCGAGGTGGAGTCAGAGGTCATCTCAGTAAACTGGTCCTCTTCAGCAGAACTAAAATCAGTGGGTGCTTCAGATAAAATATAAATAAATAGGCAGCAGGAGAATCGCATGGTAAAAGCTGCAGCAGTTAACAGTAAAGCACAAATAGCTTCATACAGAGTTGCATACAGAAATGCTCAATGCAAAAAAACCCAAATACACACGATAACTGAGCAGGCATTAATTAAGAGGGTCACACCAGATGTGCAGTGAACACACTGTCATTCATAGGTAAGCGGCAGCATCAATGTAGCTCAGCCCTTAACTAAATGAGGTTGTGAATGTGGTAAATTTGATCATAACCCCCTGATAACACAACTGTTCTCTGCACTTTGTGAGGAAATGGGAGCTAATCATACATCTGTGTTGTTTTCACAGTGAAACAAGTTGGTTCTCCAGGAGCAAAGTGTTGTCACGCGTCTTTGAGCTGAGAGCGGAGTTTTGGACCATTTCGGAGACTGATTGCATGTATGAGGCTGAAAGCAACTTAAGTGATGAACTGACTTGTGTTTCTCAGCTGGCGCTGGATTGCCAACTTTGTATCCATTTTGTAACGTTAACATTATTGCCCACACCAGTCTCCTACCTCACTGTGTGGAAGTTTGTGTTGTTCTGCTGCCATTAACATGCCGACGTTAATCATTATTTTCAAACTATTTTCTTCTGGTCTCCTATCTAATGTTCTTTTAATTTAGGCTACATGTAGGTTAGTAATGATTGCTTTGTTTGTGTGTGGGTTTTTGTTTTGAGTGTTTGATCTTTATTGTCAATAAAGTAAGGCATTAATAAAGATAAACATAAAAAAGGGCAAATTTCCTCCTGTTTGTCGCACCCCACCTGTGATGTCTCTATTCCCCACCACACACTTTGAGAAACATGGTGTAAAGAGTTACCCCTTGTCTCCACCCCTAATTAGGGCCCCTCTTTATGTTATTTTATTTTACTTAAGCTTACCTTAATCCAAGTGGAGATCCAGAAGACAACCCAGCGTCTTGGCTCTGACTCACATGTGACAGCAGTGGTCCTTCATAAACCTCCCACTTGCTGAAGATCCTCTGTCATCCTCCCTGAGAAAGCAACCATTAAAAAAACAATGCTTACTGTATAAATTAACTTTAGTTCATTTTTTTAGTGTACAGATTAATATAAAGATCTTAGAGTTACTGTCTAACCTTCTGTCAACTTATCGCTGGCTTAAATGTTCACAAACAGAACATCAAAAACATGGCCATAAAAATAAATAAATAAATAATATTCACACAATGTCTGCTACAGCAATAATATTTCACATTCTCATATCACTTCTCAGAAAATGCACCCGACACATTTTTACAGTTTCTTCCGTTTTAGTCACTCACAACACTTTTATCTGATAGTTTGTTTGTTTTTTGCATCCAGTCAAAGTGAACGAGCTAACATCGATCTTTAAGCTAGCAAAGAAAAAAACACTCACCGGAGAATTTGTCATCAAAAAACATGTCTACAGTGATCCTCCTTCATCCTCTGGCGAATTCCTGAAACAGGGTACGTCTCTTCTGGACAATGTTATATAGTATAACAAGTTTTTCTCTCTTTTACTCATGCTCATCATACAAACGCTAGGCTCCATTTTCTTTTTCTGTCTCATACTGCCCCCTGTCTGTCTCTTCCGCATCACTACTGACAACAACAGGCTAATTCTGCAGGTGTTTACCGCCTCCCTGTGGACATTTAGTGGAACTGCAACAATAACATTAGCATTAAATTTGACTGAATATCTTTTCTTCTCACTTTGCTGCCCCGACTCTCACTCTCCAAATACCTTCGTGACTGCTTTTAATGTTTGATTGATTTATTGATATTTATTTAATTTATTGTTTTTATTTATTCTGTATAGTTGTATTGTTTAGTTGTTAATTGTCTTGCTCTCCTGTAAAGTGTATTTGGGTATTGTTAAAACCGCTCTATAAATAAAATGTATTATTATTATTATCTTTTGAGTGTTACATGAATCACCACGGTTGTGAAGGTTACTTTGGAAATGTAATAGATTACAGATTACTAGTTACTCTATTTAAAATGTAATAAGTAATGTAACTATTTCTATTACTTAAACAAAGTAATGCAACTTATTACATTTGATGACTTTTTGATTACTTTTCTAATTTTCAGCTGTTTTTCATGGATACTGACATGATTTATAAGGGAGATAATTTCTTACAAAGCAACATTTATATCTCATTTGAAAATGTATTCATTAGTTCATGTAGATTTTGGAATATAAAATAAAGATATTTGATTAATAAAGTGGGTTTAATTGGTACTGTGACTCCATTTAAGCCCATGTGTGGTCCAAATAAGCCCACGTTATGAATAATTAATAAATATATAAAACATATTGATTTCATAGGATTAAAAACAGCAATATATGTATTCAGTAACATGTTAAATATTAAACAATGAGGAAAAAACCCTCCTGAGCAAAATTCTTAAAGGTGTGACTTCAGATGTAACCTCCTTTGTAATCATCAACATTTTCATCAGTAACAGTAACAGATTACAGTTACATTTATTTTGTCATTACACAGCTACATGTAACTTACTTCCCAACATTGTGAATCAGTGTGTATACAAAATCAATGAAGATTTAACTATAACTGCAACTTTCTTATGCCGAATACAAACAATAAACAATGGGAGTTTAACAATAGTCTGTTAAATTTATGGGGGTTAATGTTTCTATTTCTTTCTATGAAATGTTATTATTATTGTTATAGTGTAATGTAATCCAACCCCTGCTGAAACAATCGCTTGTGTTAGTTAATTACTTAGTGATGTTACTTATTGTCAAGTGTCTAGTCAGACTTATAAGACAGCAGATGTGCTTCTTTAGTGGTGAGACAAGAAAATCTTCTTACATGACAGAACCCCCTTTGTCTCTTTACAAAGAGAATCTGCAACAAAAAAGGTTTCCTTTAAAAACACAGCTTGACTATATCAAAAAAAAAAAACTTTTTAAAAATTTTATTTTTTTGTGTAATGAACTATAAAACACAAAATGGCCTTCTGGGCTCATGATAACTTGATCTAACCAGAACAAAGTCTCATGATATTAAAACTGTCATTTACAGCAGTAAAACATGAAGGTTAAGTTAACATACAGGACAAAATTAAAAGAGTACAATATGAACAAAATAATCAGAGATCAGTAAAATAAATACATGATTAAAAAGGTAAATATTAAAATGGATGAAATAACAGTAACCAATATACTGTTGACAGGGATTAAAAGCAGATACAAGTCAATTAAAATGTATGTTTTAATGTTTTAATATGTAAATACAATAATAAAACACTGATAATCACTATATATCCCAGTATTACAACAAATAAGATGCAGTTGAAGTTTATGTCTAACTGAAGTCCAGTGCGACCAGAGTGAGCACCTTCAGGACAGAAAGAACATTTACACCAAACGTCCAGCAGATGGTGATATTTTACCTTTTATTGTACAGTTTACTGTTCGGTTTAGGCCGACAGAGTTCAGTTGATCCTCACACAGAAACACAAGTTTGATTACACAGTTTAACATACAGGATGAGGAAAAAACATTTAGACATTAAACATTTTAACATACCAACATGAGAGGAACCTGTTTATTAATTAAACCAGCAGTAAGAACATCATTGTGTTACAACCAAAGGAATCAGTTTGTGGAATAACTGCAGTGATGAGCTGAAAACAGGTGAGACTTTATCCAAACTAATACTAAACAGTTAAGAGATGGACCAGTGATTTTTATTTTGTTTTGTTCATGGGTTGTTTGAAGGATTTAGTGAATCTGTTTGAATTGTATTTTGGTCTTGTTTTGTCCTAAAGGGTTGATTTGTTTGAGTTGATTGGGTTAGATAACACAGACACTGATGGCTGTAAATTGAACTTTTCTATTATCAGTGTATGTACAGCATGAGGGTGTAGGACTAGAATGATTCTCTACTTCTTCCTACCTTTTATGAACATGATTGGTATTGTTTGAGTTGTCAGTTTGTTGTTCATATGTTTGTTTTTTGTTTTATTTTAATATATTCGATGAACTAAATTCATTCATTCACATAACTGACCCAAATGTTATCAGATTTGAGAGTTTCAGGATACAATCTGATGGGAGGGAGAGATTGACTCTTTATATTGTAGAAAATAATTAGACCAGATTTAGTCTCAACTAAATATTTAAACTATTGATATCCATGTGCCATATTTGGAGGGAAACATGAAATTACTCCTTTTCTATTTACATATTTCTGTTGAAAAAGTTTTATAATTAAAATAAATACTGGTCAATGTTAGCCTAAATGTAATAAGGGGGATAAATCAGACAAACCATGTTACATTTTGCATTGTGACACACAGATAAAGAGTAAAAAGTAATGTATCTTTGTGTTATTCATTTTCTAATGTTTTATAAGTATCTGGTTAACCTCTGAGATGTGTGAGGTAATGATTATCAGGAATAGAGGATCAGTACTTCAATCACTGCAGAGACACTGAGTTTATCACACAACTAAAGTTTATTTATCTCATCAGTTTACAAATGTTAACATAAAAAGGGGAAATACTTTCATCAGTACAGAAATATTTGGCTGATTTTACAGACTTTATGCACCAATTTAAAACAAACATAGCATTAAAACAAAAGTGATTAAATACTGATTATTATTAAGAAGTGAGAGGAAAACCAGAAATGAAATTTGTAACTGACAAATAATTTCAAACTAAACACTCAGTTAATTTAATCTGTTGAATCATTTTACAGTCTGAACTGTTTTTATCTATATACAAGAAATCACATCCATCACTGCTCTGATACATGAACAGTTATTGTTTCTGCTATTTATTTAACATCCTGTTCACTGTCTGCATTAGCTCTGTTACTTGTTGATGCTGACGTGAGGTTTTGTTCTCAAAAAGAACACACCTTCCACCACACTGTTTAACTATATTATTGAGTTCAGGCTGGCATTCTTGCAAAAAAGCCTCAAAGCTCATTCCTGCACGCTGCAACTCTTCTCCACGAGTAAACAGGATGATTGTTTGTTCTTTAGCTCTGCGACCAAAAGCTTCTTCAACCTTTCTCAGTATGTCTCTCTCACCATCTGTGAATCTGCTAACATGCATCACAAGTAAGTAAACACAAGGATCTGACTGACAGAGCTGTTTACACATTGTCACATGACGGTTCTTATCTGATGATTTGATTTCATCATCAAACATGTCTGGAGTATCAATGACACGCACACGTGTACCGTTTATCTCAGTTTCTGCTGCCTGACACTCTCTGGTGATCGGCTTTGAACTGGCTTCTGAGAAGAACTGTGGGGTCCTCTTTCCAAGGATTGTGTTTCCAGTCGCACTCTTTCCAGTCCCGGACATTCCCAGCAGAACAAGATTCACTTTGGTGACAGAGTGATTTCCTGCATTGGTGTAAAACAAAAATATTAAATTTGTAATAATAATTGTCAACTAAACTGTTCAGACACAAATTGAAAAGCCTGGTCTCACCCTTTAAACTCTTATTGGAACCAAGAGAGTGTTCTGTGTTATTTCTGACAACTTATTACAAAGACCAAAGAAGACTTTATGTGAGTTGCTATAAATACTTTGATTTCCCTTCAAACATACAGTCATTAAGAGAAACTGACTTACCAATCTTCCTGTTTTGAGTGTGGGTTTGCGCAGAAGACCTGCAAAGTAGAGGCATAATCATATTAACTGAGCATTAACTGCCTATAACCAATTCATCTTTAGTGTTTTGGTATAACATATTATTTATAATAATTCCTATTTATAATAATACATTAATAGTTTGTATGTTAAGTTAGGTATAATTCTACATCTACATCTTTAATTTTAAACTTTTTTACCTTTTTTTGGTTGGAATGAGCTCTCTGACTTCAGCCAGTTTTCTCAGTGTCTTGAATAAATCCTCCACGGTGTAGAACTTGAATGGGTATTCTTCATGTTTACATCTTAATGGCACCACAACTATGAACTCGTCTGTGTGTTTTCCAGTTAAATGGTGCAGCTTTTCTATCTGCTGCCACACCTCTTGTGGTAAAAACCCATCCTTTACCACCAACAAACACATGTCAGGGTGTTGTTCTGAAGACAACAATTTTTTTATGTCCTCATCTGCTTCACACAACTTTGGGGAAAATGTGATCTGATATGTATCACTTTCACTTAGCCCATCACTACTTCTCTGTACACATACATCTCTTCCTAGGATGACAGATATTAGATGTTTCTTCAAATGTACATCAGTCCCCAGGACAGTAATTGAAATCTTCCTTTCTGTAAGAAGAAGAAAATTATATACACACACACACAAAGTTACATACATAAATACAAACATACATACATATAAATACACATGAAATGTATATCATAGACAGTGAAAAGTGATCTGATTTCTCTTGATAATCAAAAATTAAACTTTTTCGTCACTCTGAAAGTGCTGTCTTACTAACATTAAGAAATCAGAATATTATCATCATGCTGTATAGAAACTTATCATGGTCAAACTTACTCGGAGACATAGTCCTCAAATCCAGAGCCGGAAAGTACAGGAGACAAGCTGTGTGTCAGCTGCAGGAATCACTGGTCTCCACCTGCATTATATAGACCTGTTGTACAAATATTATGGGGCGTGTCAGCTGTAAAGCTATAGTATAAATTGTGGTAAAGTAATGATGTAACATTCATTGACAATTGTGCAGAGGCAACAGTGTTGGGAAAAGATGGCTTCATTTCCTACAGGTGAGATTTCAAGCAGTTGTTTTATTTCATCTAATGTATTTAACAGATTTGCTTTAAATGTATCACAATGTGGTTATAGTCACTAAGTTATTCATAAATTAAAACAATAAAAACATAAACTCTTTCAGGAACCTAAACAGAACACCTTCTTTGTTTTTCAGGTCCTGATTTGAGAATTGTGATGATTGGAAAAACTGGTGTGGGCAAAAGTGCTGTTGGAAACAACATCCTGGGAGACAATTACTTTGAATCCCAACCCTGGTCTAAGTCAGTGACTCAGTTCTGTCAAAAAGGTGTGACACGCTGGGGTAACAGAGTGGTTAGTGTGATAGACACACCGGGGATCCTGGACACGTCAAAATCTGCAGAATTCATCAAAAAAGAAATAGTGAGATGTGTCAAAGTCTCATGTCCTGGTCCTCATGTGTTCCTGCTGGTCATCCAAGTTGGTCGATTCACCACTGAAGAGAAAAACTCAGTGGAAGCTCTGCAACAGCTGTTTGGTCCAAAAGCAAACCAGTACATGATCGTGCTGTTTACCCGTGGTGATGATCTTGGAAACAGGACCATACAACAGTATCTACATCATGGCGACTCAGACCTCCTACGAGTCGTCCAGAGCTGTGGAAACAGGTTCCACGTCTTTGACAACACCAAAAGAGACAGAAAGCAAGTGGTGCAGCTGATCAAGAAGATCGATGACATGGTTGCTGGAAACGGGCTGACATACTACACAGATGCCATGTATCAACAAGTTCAGGACATCGCAAAAAAACATAACGTGAAAGCAGAAAACTTGGGCGATGACAAGCTTACATTTCTTGGTGCATTGCTGCAACGTGTTATCAATTTCCTCAAAATACTTCGTAAACGGTAAAACACACAGTGTGAAACCATAATCAGCGACCACAATACCTAATCAGTAATCATAAATTAAGTGAAATAAAGTGAAAATATCAAAATTTCTGTAGGCTGGATGTATTAAATAAATAATCATTTTGAATGAAAATGAATGTTGTAAACTGTATGATCGTAAATAAGGAGAGAATGAAAGAAATGATTAAGACTAATAAGTAACTATTATCTGTAAGTACTTTTTGTGGGGTGTATGATATACAAGTATACTGTATATGTAGTTTTGTAATTTTATTGGAAGTTAAATTTTACAGTTTGGTGGCATAAGAAATGGCTTAAAAAATAAAAATTAAAAGTGAAATAAAATGATCTGAGACTGAAGTGTTTATTGTAACTAATTTCACTGAATATGATTACTAAAACAGCAAATTCCATCTTACATTTTTAAATCCACCACCTTCTCAGTCCAACAATTACAAAACAAATTGGATTAGTATAAACATTTTCATAAAGTGCTTAAAATATTTTAGTATGAATAAAATATCATGAGTAAAACATGTCATATGGCTGTCCATTCTCATTATGATAATTATTTAAATAACTACTAATTATTTAATTAAAAAAATGTAAAATATGTAAAACTTTGAGTGGTGATGTTTTGTTTTTCTGCCTCTGTATATTTTACAGATTGAGCATCTCATTTCTCTGTTGTGAAGTTGTTACACTGCTGCTTCACTTCAGTAACATTACCAATAGCTATCTGAGCATTAACATTGTTAATATTGACATTACTGGTGCTGCTGTTTGCATTAGTCCTTTCGGGCTCTGTTGTTTTTTTCTGAGCAGGTTCCACTTCAGATTATGCAAATTTATGTTGAAGCCAGTGGTCCATGTTTGTATGACTTCAAGTTAATATCATTGCACGTTTGTCTGTATAAACTAACAAGAGATGCTGCAGCAGCAGAAGGGGCTCATAGCCTTGTAGAGAGCAGGTCAGAGTGCGCTCCAGGTGTGTTCAGGGTGGAAGCCAGACAGTCTGACGCAGCAGTTCCAGCCAGTCCTGCATCCTGCGCTGGTGCAAACCTTGGCTGAACATTAATATATATCACTGTAAATGTGTGCAAGAATCTCCTGCATAACAAGCATTAGATTTGGGGCAATCAATTAAACAATGCACAAAACCTGCAGTCCTGTACTGAAATTCAGGGCCTATACCCTACTTAGGTATTGTGCCCAAAGGTTAAACTCATCAACATAGCGTGAGAGATAACTGAAGCATGAATTCTTGACATGAGATGTCAAAAGATTATGGAAATGAATCTAAGATAAAAAAACAAGACTGATTCCTGACAGATGCCAGTAAAGATAAAAATGTTTGTACTTTGTCCTTTTACTTTTACTTTACAACATTTTTGTATTTACTGTGCATAGTTTCAATTGCAGGACAAAGAGCAACGGGTATAGTGAGGGGGATGTTTCACAATGAAAACAAGACCAAATGTTAACATCCACACTAGCAGCACTAAAATTGCAGATAAGCTAGACAATGTTGATGCTTCAGAAGTCAAAATTCCCTTTTTGTGTTTCCTTGGACAGTGTTTCCCTGTTGAGCTGTGGTGGAAGTAAAGTAACAAAAAGAGGGACTTTTATGCTGTCTATTTCTGATCCATATCTATCATTATGGAGGTAAATGTCAAAACTGACCAGGGGTGCCTTTGGTAACCTGAATTGACTGTTGACTGTCCGATAATTTAAAAAATATAACATAATGGTCCAGACCCTGACTGTTTTTGGTTGGTTTGGTTTATTTTTAATCTTAAAAAGCTCAATGGGCGGCAAATTAGTTGAAGGTTGAAATCCTTTATGCAGTTGTATAAGATTAGAGCTCCTTCAAGCTCTGGTTTAGCTTCCACCAACTCCTGAGAAAAATAATCTCTCTTTAACTAGTGAATAAGAACTTCAAGTTTAAATGGGATCTCTACTGTATTTCCTATATTTCCAAGATCACAGGGAATCAAAATTAGAGAGAAAAATAGTACCTCTTATGCACAGGAATATAAAGTCCTGTAAATTAGTTGTATCAACGTTTTTTTTATAGTAGTTTTTAGTTTGGTTTGTAATTGTAATTTATAAATGAATTGTTGTAGCCTGTTGGGGAATGAGGGATGGGTTCAGAGGGTAGAAATATTGTGTGTACAATATTGAGAGTATTAGTCTAGAAAAATAAAATAAGAAGAGTTATTTTAAAAATGATGATAATGATGATGTCATACTGCTGTTGCAGTATCATTTGTTGCAGTCGTGGGGGAGCCGCTGCCAGAGGCTTTCGCATGATTGACTCCAGCGGTTTGTGACAACCACCTGTCGACTGTAGAGGTACTGATGAAACCGTTTGCATCCAAACAGCACTGCATACCTACTCCTTTTCTATTTGATCATAGTTTTCCTCAGTCTCAGTCAGTGCTTTAGATGCGTATGCGACTGGTTTCTTTCCTTGGAGTAGCAGAGCTCCTAACCCACATTTTGATGCATCGACCTGCAGCTTAACATCCTTTGTGTGGTCAAAGAGTACAGGGCCAGGTTCCTGTGTCAACAGGTCTTTCACTTGCCAAAAAGCAATGTCATGATTTGAGTCCCACACAAACTCATTGCTCTCTTTTAACAGTTGTCTGAGGGGAGCTGTAGCCTTGGAGAGTCTGGAAGCAAACCTGGAGAGGTAAGTGACCATGCCCAATATGGTCTCCAGCTCTGTCTTGCTGTGTGGTGGAGCCATTTCTCTGATCACCTTGACCTTGTTAGGGTCAGGCCGGATACCGTCTCGTGTCAATAGCTCACCTCAGGCACACATATGACGCTCTTCTCCTCATTGAGATTCATCCCTCTCTCTCTAGTCTTCTCCAACATGGCTCGCAGGTTTGCGTCATGCTCCTCCTTGGTGCGGCCATATACCAGGATGCCGTCCACGATGGCTGCGATGCTCTGAAGCCCTTCGTAAGCCTCATCCACCCTTCTTTGAAATTCATCCTGTGCAGAAATGATTCCAAAAGGGAGTCGCTTGAATCTGTACCTGCCGTAGATGGTGTTGAAGGTGGTCAACATTGATGATTTATGGCTTAGTTCAGTGTTCATGTCCAGTAGCCGGATCTGGCATCTAGTATGCTGAAATATTGTGCTCCAGCTAGTCTCGGTGTGATGTCATCTAGAGTGGGAAGCGGATAGTGTGGTCTCTCTATGTCTTTGTTTAGGGGGCGAGGATCAAGGCACACCCTAAACCTTCCAGTTTTAGGCTTTTCCACTGCTACTAAAGCATTTTTTGAATAATATCCATTTTCTCCATTTCAACCAGTTTATCCTTGAGCCTGCCGCGGAGAGCGTATGGGATGCGGCGAGACGGACACACTACTGGTATAGCTGAAGGCTTGAGGTGAAAGACACATTGTCCAGGAAATAGTCCAATGCCCTTGACACATCAGCAAACTCTGTTGTGATGCTTGTGTGTGTTCCTGGCTGTTCTTCAATTATGTGTACCAGTTGAACTATATTTAGGTCTAGACATGCTCTCAGACCCAAGACAGGGGGAGCATTTTTAACATATATTATGTAAAAATCTAACATGGCTGTTTCATTTCTGTATCTGCATGTTAGCCTGCAAGCTTCTTTGACATTAAGCCTCTGTCCTCCATATCATGAGATGTCACTGTCTAGTGGGCCTAGCATTACCCTTCCAAACATTTTGTGGAACATGTTTGCTGGTATCACATTAGCTTGGGCACCTGTGTCAGCTTTTAACTTTAATTTGTGCCTCGATTTGCCAATTTCTACTTCTGCAAGCGTCCTGTTCTCTGGCTGTGTTTGCATGTATAGTTTTGTTATAGTGTCAATATACAGTTCAGGTGATGTCTGCTCTGTGCAGTCTGAGACGGCATGCACTTTTTTGGGCATAAATTGTGCCTGTCTCTGTGGTGTTTGTGTCCTACAAACTTTAGCAAAATGGTTAAATTTCTTGCATTTGTTACAATGACATCCCTTAACTGGGCAGTCTTCTGTGCGGCTGTGCTCTCGTCCACATGCACCACACTCTCTGCTCCTGTCAACGTCTGTCCCAATGGTCATTTTACTTTGATGGCATGTTTTCTCCGTTTTGGTTGTCCTCCTGCTAACTGCATGCACGGACTGACTAGCCATATTGGCAACAGGGCTAACCATTGTTGCTGTGATAGCTCGTGTGAACGAGCAACGTCAATAGCTTTCTCCAGCGTGAGGTCTGGACCGTGGCAAAGTAGCTTTTCACACACTCTTGGTGAGTTTATGGCAAAAACGATATGGTCTCTAATCATCTCATCGATAAGGTAAGCCTTAGCTCAGTTACAAACTGGTCGAAACTCTAATTTTCCCCATGTGTCTTTTCATGGAACTAATATCGTGCAAAAATGGGGTTTGCTTTTGGCATCACATAGGCATCAAACCTGTCGTAGTACGTCTTCAGCAGTTTCCTTTCATCCGTTGTAAGAGTCCATGTGTTCATGTGTCCAGTTATGTCGGTCTCACTGGGCGAACGTATGCCTCAATCTTTATTGTCTGTGTAATACAACTACGCTCCGGCGCACCTTGCTTACGTCATCACAGTGGACAGTGGTTACAACAGACATGCTCAGAATACTACAGTTATATACAGAGCCCGTAAAGGGACATGGTAAAAAAAAAAAGACTTTGGTTTCTCGTGAGCATGAGATACAGTTTGGTGAGCACGAGAAACATTTCTTGTGCTCACAAGCAGCTGAAGATAGCATAATTAAGGGTAGTTGTGCCTCCTGTGCTTAGGCCTCAATGCTGCTCAAAACGCTAAGTGTACCTGAAAGTGTCAACAAACTAAAAGATGATAAGGTGAAGATAAATGTCAACTTTAGTCACATAAAGTAAGCAATACATGTGTAGCCGAATGTCCTAATTCTCCTTGCATTTTGTGTACATTCACCTATATCCACAGAGCTGGCCAGATGTTTGTAACTGTTAATGAATGAAATTAGTAGTAGTACTACTAGTAATAGTACGCGATCCAAGGCCAGTTGTTCCCTTCCGTGCTGAAGCACGAATGTCCCCCCTCCCCTGTCTCCCACTGACCCCCACTCAAACCCAAGTGTAGCCACTCAAACACGGTTGCCTCCCCGACACGTGTTGCGTGTTATGTACGTAACCGTGTGCTCATTAGGGTTTAGTCCCAGGATGGGAATTCCCGGGAAACCCAATCAAAACCATTTCCCAATTCCTGATAAATGTAATGACGGGAACCGGGAAAATATTGTTATTTAAAAGTTAAAAAACACCGAACATAGTGAAATATGTTTTAGTTTTAGTGAAATATATTCACTAAAACATCGGCAGACAGTTTACTCTCATAAAACATGCACAGGTGTGTGTTTGCGTGCTGTGTCCCGGTAAAACACAACACAGCAGATTAATTAACACAACGCACTATGATTAAAAAGTTCAAGCTTGTTCTTCTGAGTCATGCCTGAGTAGTATGCAGTACTACAGATACTTGTGTAAAAAAAGACTAAAAGCAGACGTACTGATTAAACTCTTTACTCCAGTAAAAGTAAGAAAGTTCGATCACTTGGAGTGATCATTTACGCTCACAGGAATAAACTTAGTTTAACTGAATGACTTAAAAGTCGCCAAATAACTTACTTTAACGAATTTGGTTAGTTTATATAATGCAGATTTTTAAAACATTACTTTTATGAGGATCACAGTCACAGACAATAAACTCAGCATTTCATAATTGTGGTAGCAGCGGTGCAGCAAATGAAGTCCACGCAGCACGCTGGATACAAACTAATATTAAGCCTATAGCCTATTCATTATAATGTTAATGGACATAAATTTAGTTATTTTGCCTTAATAATGATAAAATAATACACAAAAAATGGTCGGATTGGGAACCCATGCATAATGTCTCTTCTTTCACACATCATGTGCGCATGCAGTACTTTTGGGTGAGCACAAGACACTTTCTCGTGCTCACAAGAAAAGTTTCTTGTGCGCACCAGAAACATTTAATTATTTTTATTTTCCCCATGTCCCTTTATGGGCTCCATAGCTATATGTAAATCTATTAGTTTTTGTTGACAAGGAGGTAATAATTCTACTTTACGTTTATTATGAAGTGATGGAGGTGCATTAGGGTACATTATATTGAAAGGTGTTCCTAATATTTTGCCCATCCCATTAACATACATGAGGAGGGCAAAATATTAGGAACACCAGTCAATAAAATGCACTAGAATTATCACTTTTCTAACAACGTTAACAAAAACTGGAAATGTATACAGTAAACTTCATAAAAGTAGAATTTATAGCAGAGCTGTTGTATTGGTTTGAGTTAGATTACACAGGTGTTCCCCTCATGAAGTAGACGGTGACTAGTTAATAGAATGTAACTACTTAAGTATATACTAAATAACTTAATTACTATATAATGTAGTTCAGAGAATACTTCAAGTTGAAGGAGAGCAACAAAATGCAATCTGCGGTGAGAATAGGACACAGTTAGACCTATAGTCCCCTTCAACAAAGTAAAATAACCCCTATGGGAACCATTTACGGGGAAATTCTCCTGGATTTTATAAAATGAATTTCAGGCCCTGTATATTGAGAACATTGTTGTTTAAGTTTTTTGTGTAGTGTGTTTATGCTGGGACACTTCATTAAAAAACAAAAACAATGAGTTATTTTAAAAAGTGGAGACAGTAAAAGCAATGTTATATTTACTAAGAATAACTGATTGAGCTTATAACTTAATAACTAGCTATTTTCTACAGCATACGGGAAATACCTTACTTAGGTATTTTGCCCAAAGGTTATATACAGCAACATTACGTGAGAGACAACTGAGAACAACTTCTTGACATGAGATGTTACCACGTATAAAAGATTATAGAAATGAAACTAAGATTTAAAAAAACGATAAGAAAGATTCCTGTCAGATGACAGTTAAGATAAACATGTTTGTACTTGCATGTTAGACACAACTAATTGTCCAGTCACTCTACAACATTTTTGCCTTTACTGTGCACTGTCTCTATCATCTGATTGTCTGTGAAGCAAGCTCATGACAAACAACAACAAGTATAGTGAGAGGGATGCTTAATAATGAAAACAAGACTACATGTCAACACTCACACTAGTAGCACTAAGATTGCAGATAAGATGGACAATGTTGAGGCTTCAGAAGGCAAAATTCCCTCTTTGTGTTCCCCTGTTGAGCTGTGGTGGAAGTACAGTGACAAAACAGGAACCTTTATACTGTTGATTTCTTTTCTTTTCCATAGCTATCATTATGAGGTAGATGTCAATACTGGCTGAATTAAAACGGTTTATGATGATTTAAGTATGAAAGGGTTAAGAGATGTTCATTACATTGGGTTTTTTTGTGTGGGAATGGTGAAACAGAAAGGAAAATATATTAGGCAACTTATGAGATTTTATGAGCAAATGAGCTCATAAAATTAAAGTGAAGTAGCATAAGCACGCTCTTTCTACAAGCTGGTAATGTTTAAACTCATCATCTTAGCTTAGCATATTAGCATGCTAACATTTGTTAACATGCCAATTAGCACTAAACTCAGCTGAGGAGGATTTTTTCTGAGCAGGTTCCACTTCAGATTATGTAATTTGACATTGTAGCCAGCAGCCTATGTTTGTATGGCTTCAAGTTAATCACTGTAAGCTTGTCTATGCTATCAAGAGATGCTGCAGCAGCAGAGAAGGCTCATAGCCTTGCAGAGTGCAGGAGAAAGCGCTCCTGTGACCTACTAACGCAGGAGTGTCAAACTAATTTTCACTCAGGGCCACATCAGCATTATGGTCGTCCTCAAAGGGCCGGTTGTAATTGTAAGACTGTATAAATACGTTGCTGAATAATGGGGGCTGAGGGATGGGTTCAGAGGGATACTATTGAAATTATTGTTGTTTATGTTTTTTGTTTATATTGGGATACTTAGTTTGAGCATAGTCTAGAAAATAAAATAAAGAGTTATTTTAAAAAGTGGAAACAGTTGAAGTACTGTTACATTTGACTAAGAAAAACTGACAGAACTTAACGTCAATAACTGCCACACACAGAAAATACTGAAAACGTTGATCAATAAGAATTGTTGATAAGAAAGACACAGGCAGCTGGATTCCTTCTCTCACACTGAAGATATGACATTTTAACATGTGGAAAACGCAGCACATAGACCCAAAGGTAAGAGACTGCAAACAGGACTGATTAAAGCTGAAAAATAGCTTTACTCCAGAACTGCACAAAAAGAAGATGCAAGACAAGGACAAGTAGAGTAAAACAGAACAAAAGCAGACAAAAATCAAACAGAGAACCCAACAGCAAAATAACAGAAAACCAATACTTAAATACACAAGATGTGATTACAAACAGGACACAGGTGAGTTAAACAAGACACCGGTGAAGCACAGGAGGAAATCAACAAGGGCAAGAAAACACATGAACTACAATGAATGGTCTCATTAAGGGGAGTAGCACCATCTTGTGGTGAGAACTGGAAAGCACCCGATCAATTCCATAATAGATTTCCAGTGAATAGACAAACACTGTACTCAAAACCTAATAAATAATAAAATGCTGTGGAGGTGACAAGCACTTTTATGCAGTAAAACGTTCAACAACATTAAAAAGAGAATTAAAAGTTAAGCCTCACAAATAAGAACAATAACACTGCTAATAAAAAAACAATGACTGTGAACAGAACACGATCTTAACTCTCATCAACACATGATAATGATAATCAAACTGCACTGTGATGAAGCCTACAAGACCAAGAACTAATATTAAGCTGTAACTGTAGTGACTGAGATTTGAGGGAACATCCAGATTTATACAGTCAATATCTCACAATACCATCACTGCACTGGAACTTTAGTCTGGTAAAACTAAAGAACTGTATGCTTTACCTCAGCCCCTCATAATCACTGTTCAACTAGTGGAAGGCTCATTCTCCACAAACAGAACATGAAAAACATGCCCATAAATTAAAAAAATAAATAAATTCACACAATGTCTGCTACAGCAATACTCCATATACTATTTCACATCTCATATCACTTCTCAGAAAATGCACACGACACATTTTTACAGTTTCTTCCGTTTTAGTCACTCACAACACTTTTATCTGATAGTTTGTTTGTTTTTTTCATCCACAGTCAAAGTGAACGAGCTAACATCGATCTTTAAGCTAGCAAAGAAAAACACACTCACCGGAGAATTTGTCATCAAAAAACATGTCTACAGTGATCCTCCTTCATCCTCTGGCGAATTACAGTATCCTGAAACAGGGTACGTCTCTTCTGGACAATTTTATATAGTATAACAAGTTTTTCTCTCTTTTGCTCATGCTCATCATACAAACGCTGGGCTCCATTTTCTTTTTCTGTCTCATACTGCCCCCTGTCTGTCTCTTCCGCATCACTACCGACAACAGGCTAATTCTGCAGGTGTTTACCGCCTCCCCGTGGACTTTTAGTGGAACTGCAACAATAACAGTAGCATTAAATTTGACTGAGTATCTTTTCTTCTCACTTTGCTGCCCCGACTCTCACTCTCCAAATCCCTCAGTGACTGCTTATAATGTTTGAATGCTTTGATTGATTTAATATTTATTTAATTTATTTGATTGATTGTTTTTATTTATAGTATGTATAGTTGTATTGTTTTTAATTGTCTTGCTCTCCTGTAAGGTGTATTTGGGTATTGTTAAAAGCGCTTTATAAATAAAAAATATTATTATTATCTTTTGAGTGTTACATGAATCACCAGGGCTGTGTTGGTTACTTTGGAAATGTAATAGATTACAGATTACTAGTTACTTTATTTAAAATGTAATAAGTAATGTAACTATTTTTATTACTTAAACAAAGTAATGTAACTTATTTGATGACTTTTCTAATTTTCTAACAGTTTTTTCAGCTGTTTGGGTAAGTGTTCCCATGAAGCACCAAAATCTAAGTTCAGCTGTTTTTCATGGATAATGACATGATTTATATGGGAGATAATTTCTTATAAAGCAAGATGAATCTCTCATTTGAAAATGTATTTATTAGTTCATGTAGATTTTGGAATATAAAATAAAGATATGTGAAAGAGGGTTTAATTGGTACTGTGACTCCATTTAAGCCCATGTGTGGTCCAAATAAGCCCAGGTCCATGATTTATTTACTAAATATATAAAACATATTGATTTTGTAGGATTAAAAACAGCAATATATGTATTCAGTAACGTGTTAAATATTAAACAATTAGGAAAAAACCCTCCTGAGCAAAAATCTTAAAGGTGTGACTTCAGATGTCCTTTGTAATCATCAACATTTTCATCAGTAACAGTAACAGATTACAGTTACATTTATTTTGTCATTACACAGCTGCATGTAACTTGCTCCCCAACATTGTGAATCAGTGTGTATACAAAATCAATGAAGATTTAACTATAACTGTAACTTTCTTATGTCAAATACAAACAACAATAAACAATGGGTTTAACAGTAGGGTGTTAAATTTATGGGGGTTAATGTTTCTATTTATTTCTATGAAATGTTATTATTATTGTTATAGTGTAATATAATCTAACCCCAGCTGAAACAATCGCTTGTGTTAGTTAATTACTTAGTGATGTTACTTATTGTCAAGTGTCTAGTCAGACTTATAGTCAGACTTATAAGACAGCAGAAAAGCTTCTTATATGACAAAAAACCCTTTGTCTCTTGGCCCAAACAACTTGACTATATAAAAAAAAATTAACCTTTTTTTTTTCAATGTAATAAACAATAAAAAACAAAATGGGCTCATGATAACTTGATCTAACCAGAAAAAGTCTCACAATATTAAAACTGTCATTTATAGCAGTAAAACATGAAGGTTAAGTAAACATACAGGACGAAATTAAAAGAGTAAAATATGAACAAAGTAATCAGAGATCAGTAAAATAAATACATGATTAAAAAGGTAAATATTAAAATGGATGAAACCAATATACTGTTGAAAGGGATTAAAAGCAGATACCAGTCAATTACATTTTTAAATATGTAAATATAAAAATAAAACACTGATAATCACCATATATTCCCAATATTACAACAAATAAGATGCAGTTGAAGTTTATGTCTAACTGAGGTCCAGTGCAACCAGAGTGAGCACCTTCAGGACAGAAAGAACATTTACACCAAACGTCCAGCAGATGGTGATATTGTACCTTTTATTGTACAGTTTACTGTTCGGTTCAGGCTGACAGAGTTCAGCTGATCCTCACACAGAAACACAAGTTTGATCACATAGTTTAACATACAGGATGAGGAAAAAACATTTAGACATTAAACATTTTTACATACCAACATGAGAGAAACCTGTATATTAATTAAACCACCAGTAAGAACATCATCTTGTTACAACCAAAGGAATCAGTTTGTGGAATAACTGCAGTGATGAGCTGAAAACAGGTGAGACTTTATCCAAACTCATACTGAACAGTTAAGAGATGGACCAGTGATTTTTATTATGTTTTGTTCATGGGTTGTTTGAAGGATTTAGTGTATCTGTTTGGATTGTGTTTTCTTCTTGTTTTGCCCTAAAGGGTTGATTTGTTTGAGTTGGTTGAGTTAGATAACACAGACACTGATGGCTATAAATTAAATTATATTTTCTATTATCAGTGTTTGTACAGCATGAGGGGGTAGGACTAGAATGGTTCTCTACTTCTTCCAACCTCTTATGAACATGATTGGTATTATTTGAGTTACCAATTGGTTGGTCATGCGTTTGTTTTTTGTTTTATTTTTGTATGTTTTCGCTAGATACTACTTGTATAGCCTGAGAGAACCATAGAAAAGTGCAGACAGTAGTTTTGAATGCATTTTTACAGCCGTGGAACAGCCTTGAATTCTTTGGCAACATATATTCTTATATACTGTACAATAAGGAATTCAACTTCAAAGTAATAGTCTCACATTTTTTTAATATGTTCAATAAACTAAATTCATTCATTCACATAACTGACCCAAATGTCAACAGATTTGAGATATTCAGGGTAAAATATGATGAGAGGGAGAGATGGACATATTATTCTTATTGCAGAAGTCAATTACTGCAGAGACACTGGGTTTATCACACAACTTGGTTTTATTGGTAAATGTAAAGTTTATTTATCTCATTTCATCAGTTTACAAAGATTATCAAAGAAACAGGGAAAAATGTCACCAGCTTAGAAATATTTGGCTTATTTGACAAACTTTAAAAACAAACATAACATTAAAATAAACTTGGTTAAATACTGATTATTAATAAATGAGAGGAAAACCAAATATGAAATTTATAACTGACAAATCATTTCAAACTAAACACTCAGTTAATTTAATCTGTTGAATCATTTTACAACTGTTTTTATCTATATACAAGAATCACATCCATCACTTTATTGATCTGGTCTGATACATGAACAGTTATTGTTTCTGCTATTTATTTAACATCTCGTTCACTGTCTGCATTAGTGCTGCTACTTGATGCTGACGTGAGGTTTTATTCTCAAAAACAACACACCTTCCACCACACTGTTTAACTATGTTCCTAAGTTCAGCCTGGCAGTCCTGCAAAAAATCCTCCAAGCTCATGTCTGAACTCTGCAGATCTTCTCCACGAGTAAACAGGATGATTGTTTGTTCTTTAGCTCTGCTACCAAAAGTTTCTTCAAACTTTCTCAGTATGTCTCTCTCACCATCTGTGAATCTGCTAACATGCATCACAAGTAAGTAAACACAAGGATCTGACTGACAGATGAGCTGTTTGCACTGTGTCACATGTTGGTTCTTAACTGATGATTTGATTTCATCATCAAACATGTCTGGAGTATCAATGACACGCACACATGTTCCTTTTATCTCAGTTTCTGCTGCCTGACACTCTGTGGTGACCGACACTGAACTGGCTTTTGAAACAAACTGTGTTCTTCCAAGGATTGTGTTTCCACTCGCACTCTTTCCAGTTCCGGACATTCCCAGCAGAACAAGGTTCACTTTGTTGACCGAGTGATTTTCTGTGTTGGTGTAGAACAAAAGGATTAAGTTTGTAATAATAATTCACAACTGTTCAGACACATCTTTAAAACCCTGGTCTCACCTTTTAAACTTTTCTTGTTGTCAGTAGAGGACTCTGTGAGATAAAAGCCAAATAAGAGTTTGTGTGAGTTCTTCTATAGAAATTTTTGTCTGGTTGAAATAATTACTTCAACCAGTAATTGGTGTAGAACAAAAAGATTAAGTTTGTAATAATAATTCACAACTGTTCAGATACATCTTTAAAACACTGGTCTCACCTTTTGAACTCTTCTTGTTGTCAGTGGAGGACTCTGTGAGATAAAAGCCAAATAAGAGTTTGTGTGAGTTTCTATAGAAATTTTTGTCTGGTTGAAATAATTACTATTCACCACACTTACTTTTGGACTGAAAAAGACCCATGTCTGTTTGAGTGTGTTGCTCTGCAGACCTATAAAGTAGAGACAGGATCATATTAACTGAGCAGGAAGTTTTTTGTAGACCAGTTTAACTTTTGTGTAATAATATTATTAAATATATTAGTTGTTGTAGTTGAAACAACAACAACAGCTACAACAATAATAATAATAATAATAATAATAATAAGAACTGTGTAGAAAGTTATCATGA
This sequence comes from Scomber japonicus, assembly GCF_027409825.1. Lineage (NCBI taxonomy): Eukaryota > Metazoa > Chordata > Actinopteri > Scombriformes > Scombridae > Scomber > Scomber japonicus. The sequence continues at coordinate 2,661,573 of NC_070598.1, read as the reverse complement.
CCAAACTTACTATCAGACATGACCCTCAGATGCAGAGCAGTGCAGTACAGGAGTTATCTGCAGGAATCGTTGGTCTCCACCTGTTTATATAGAGCTGTTATGCAAATGTTATGGGGCGTGTCAGCTGTGAAGCTATAAATAAAAAGCATCTTAACCCTTGTTTAGTCATATCATTCTGTATACGCCTCTTGTCCTAAGAGGAGAGGGAAACGACCTACCTTCACTAAACCCCTAGAGTAAAGCAGATGAAACAAACTGTCATTCAAAACAAACTTTATGAATATCTGGGTTTTTCCTCTTCAAAGTGCAGGAAGAATGCATTTAATCAGTGGACAACACACCTGTCATAACTGTTTTATTTACTAGAGGTTTACTATGTCTATTATGATTATTATTGCTAAAGGTACTGCATAGGGGTGGACATTATTTTTCTGCTAGATACTACTTGTATAACCTGAGAGAACCGTAGAAATGTGCAGATTGTAGTTTTGAATGCATTTTTTGAAGGGTAATAGCTTTGAATGTTTTGGCAACATATATTCTTATATACTGTACAATGAGGAATTCAACTACAAAGTACTAGTCTTCTCCCTTGTTTGAACTATTGCCCCCACCCACAAGGTGTATCTGCTGTTACTTCAGGTCCTGGGTTGTAGAGGTATAGCAGATGATTCACAGTTATCAAATCATACATTCTTGAGAAAGTGTGAAAGACTTTCAGTGATATTGTGGCACGCATTGCTCTTCCACTCTGCATCCCAGAAACTAGATGAACTATACAGACCTGCTAAGATTAGCAGTACTATACACAGATCAATCTAATCCATCCTTTTCCAATTGTTCCCATATTTACAGAAACACAAATTTCTATCTCCAAGATTACTTTTTCTAAGACGGGTAAGATGAACATGTAGAGCATTGAGGTTGTGTCCTGAACAAGGACAACTGCATGTCTTGTAGGCTCTGGAGTCATACTTACCACATTTTGTGCTGCCATCTTACTCTGGTTGCCATGGTGATAAGAACCATGACATTTTTGCTGTTGTTTGACAAAGATGTCTTGGGAGAATACATCATCACGGTCTGGGTTATGTTCTTCCCCATCTTCTTCTTCAGCCACCTCTTCCTCTTCTAAATCATTGTTCTCTTGTTACATCTGAAAAAAATCAGCTCTACAAACTGTTGGGTCCTGAAACTCATGGCTCCAGCTAAGAGAGAACTGGGGTTAATTTCATCTGCAGCACCTTTATAGCCTGTGACCACATTCATCATTAGTAAGCAATGATTTAAAGAAATGTTTACTTTGTCTTAAATTGTTTTTATTTTGTCTGTGAGTTGTGTGTGGTTGTGAATGGAGATACTGCATAATGCACAGGAGAGTTCAATCATTAGCACACATAATCTCAAGTTATTATTGAAATAATAACAATAATAATAATGATATAACAATAACGCTAATAATAATCATAATCATATACTACTACTGCTAATAATCATTATAATAATAATTGTATTTGTATAGCACTTTTCATACAAGAAATACATGAAGTGCTTCACGTTATATAAGGTGGAAACAAACCCAGTTGATGGTATTAATAGAAATAAAATGAAATAAAGATCTCTCTTTTCACAATACACACAGACCCATTACCAGCTTTAATTAACCTGAATAAGCCTATATATGCTTACTCCATGATTTTAACCTCGCTGTGGGTCTGATTTATGTCAGCTGCAGCCTGGAGCTCCATGGTGCACACTAGGTGGTGCTGTAGAGGTTAAAAACACACACACACCACAGTTTGTTGTTTTTTTTGCTCAAACCTACCTACCACTGACCTCAGCACTTTCTCTCTCTCTCTCTCTCTCTTTGTGTTAATGATTAATTACCTATGTACTATGGTGGTGCACCATATCATGAAATATGAAATGTGAACAAAGGAGATATTTCACTTTTGTTGGAGTCAATCTTGGACAATTAATCCAATTTCAAGCTGAAAAATATAACTAAGATGTTTTTCTCTGCTCTTTAACATAGTGGTGGGTATTTTTTCATTCTTGAGACATCACAAAAGCTTTAACATTCAAACTGTCAAACTGCAGAGACAGCAGTGCTGAGCAAAGATGGATTCAATTCTGACAGGTGAGATTTCAAACAACTGTTTTAATTTCACCTCATAATTTCTATTTTTCTGTTATTTATTTTTTTGTTTTAGGAGGATCTGAACCTCTGAGATGTGTGAGGTATTGATTATCAGGAAGAGAGGATCAGTACTTCAATCACTGCAGAGACACTAAGTTTATCACACAACTTGGTTTTATTGGTAAATGTTAAGTTTATTTATCTCATTTAATCAGTTGACAAAGATTATCAAAGAAACAGGGAAAATGTCACCAGTAGAGAAATATTTACTTATTTTACAGACTTTATGCACCAAATTCAAACAAACATAACATTAAAATAAACCTGGTTGAATACTGATTATTAAGAAGTGAGAGGAAAACCATAAATGACATTTATAACTGACAAATCATTTCAGACTAAACAATCAGTTAATTCAAGCTGTTGAATGATTTTACAGTCTGAACTGTTTTTATCTATATACAATACATCACATCCATCACTTTATGGATCTGGTCTGATACATGAACAGTTATTGTTTCTGCTTTTTATCTAACATCATGTTCACTGTCTGCATTAGCTCTGTTACTTGATGCTCATCTGGGGGTTTGTTCTCAAAAACAACACACCTTCTGCCACACTGTTTAACTATGTTCTTGAGTCCAGGCTGGCAGTCCTGCAAAAAATCCTCAAAGCTCATTTTATCACGCTGCAGATCGTCTCTGCGAGTAAACAGGAGGATTGTTTGTTCTTTAGCTTTGGGACCAAAAGCAGCTTCAAACTTTCTCAGTATGTCTCTCTCACCATCTGCGAATCTGCTAACATGTATCACAAGTAAGTAAACACAACGATCTGACTGACAGAGCTGTTTGCACTTTTTCACATGTTGGTTCTTGTCTAATGATTTGATTTCATCATCAAAGATGTCTGGAGTATCAATGACACGCACACATGTACCGTTTATCTCAGTTTCTGCTGCCTGACACTCTCTGGTGACCGGCTCTGAACTGGGTTTTGAATCAAACCGTCTCTCTCCAAGGATTGTGTTTCCACTCGCACTCTTTCCAGTCCCGTACATTCCCAGCAGAACAAGGTTCACTTTGTTGACAGAGTGATTTCCTGCATTGGTGTAGAACAAAAACATTAAGTTTATAATAATAATTCACAACTGTTCAAACACATGTTGGAAACACTGGTCTCACTTTTTAATCTCTTCCTGTTGTCAGTGAAGGATTCTGTGAGAGATCCCCAAACTGAATAAAAAGCCAAATAAGAGTTTATGTGAGTTGCTATAAAAGGTTTTGTCTGGTTGAATTAATTAACCTTCACAAGGCAAACACACATGCAGTTGACAGTCTTTGAGAGAGGCTGTGGCTTACCTGCCCCACTGGTTTGAGGGTGTGTTTCATCAGCAGATCTATAAAACAGATGCAGAATCATATTTACTGCCCAGGAAGCTTTTTGTAGAACACTTCTACTACTACTAATATTACTACTACTTATAATGATACAGAGAAACAGAAGAAGAAGAAAAAGAAGAAGACGTTAGATCTAATTCTAAATCTACATCTTTCACCTTTTTTTTTTTACCTTTGGTTAGTTGACATGACATTTCTCTTTTTGGCCAGTTCACTGAATAAACTCTCCAGGGTGTAGAACTGGAATGGGTAAGATTCTTCAGTTTTATATCTTAATGGCAGCACAACTATGAACTCCTTTGTGGGTTTCTTAGTCATCTTGTGCAGCTCATCTATCTGATGCTGCACCTCTTGTGTTGAAAACCCATCCTCTACCACCAACAAACACATGTCAGGTTGTTGTTCTGAAGAAAATAATTTTCTTATGTCCTCACTTGAATTGTACAAATTTGGGGTAAATGTGACCGCATATGTCTCATTGCCATGTGTCTCAACTTTCACATCACTAATTCTCTGTGCAAATACATCTCTCCCCAGGATGACAGATATTAGATTTTTCTTCAAATGATCTGCTGTTCCCAGGACAACAATCTTTGTTTCTGTGGAAAAAAAACACAATGAGTTTCTATTATATACATATAGTGAAAAATCCTACATGTGCTTAAATTTCCCATGATAATCCAAAAGACTTTCTCTCTGACAGTGCTGTCTTACACAAAGCATCAACAATCTTGCTGTGTAGAAAGTTATCATGGTCAAACTTACTGTCAGACATGGTCCTCAGATCCAGAGCAGTACAGTACAGGAGACAAGCTGTGTGTTATCTGCAGGAATCACTGGTCTCCACCAGCTTTATATTGACCTGTTACACAAATGGGGCGTGTCAGCTGTGAAGCTACAGTATAAATAAATGTCTTAAACAAATGTTCTAACATTCATTGACAACTGTGCAGAGAAAAGATGGCTTCAATTCTTGAAGGTGAGATTTCAAATTGTTTTATTTCTTCTACTGTATTTAAATGTATCACAATATGTTTATATTCACTAAATGAATTGTCCATCAAGCCAAAGATAAACTCTTTCAGGAACCTAAACAGAAGTTCTGATTCATTTTTCAGGTCCTGATTTAAGAATTGTGATGATTGGAAAAACTGGTGTGGGCAAGAGCGCTACTGGAAACACCATCCTGGGAGAGAAGCGCTTCAGATCCTGTCCTGCCTCTGAATCAGTGACTGCGACCTGTGAAAAACAAATAACACGCTGGGGTGACAGAGTGATTAGTGTGGTAGACACACCAGGGATCCTGGACACTGCGAAATCTGCAGAATTCATCAAAGAAGAAATTGTGAGATGTGTCAAAGTCTCATGTCCTGGTCCTCATGTGTTCCTGCTGGTCATCACAGTTGGTCGATTCACCACCGAAGAGAAAAACTCAGTGGAAGCTCTGCAAAAGCTGTTTGGTCCAAATGCAAACCAGTACATGATCGTGCTGTTTACCCGTGGTGGTGATCTTGATGGTATGACCATACAACAGTATGTACGTGAGGGCAGCCCAGACCTCCGACGAGTCATCCAGAGCTGTGGAAACAGGTTCCACGTCTTTGACAACACCAAAAGCAACAGAAACCAAGTGGTGCAGCTGATCAAGATGATTGACATCGTGGTTGATAGAAATGGGGGGGAATGCTACACAGATGCCATGTATCAAGAAGTTCAGGCCACTGCAAAAATACAAAACATGAGAGTAGAGGACTTGAATGATCACATGCTCACATTTAATGATTCATTGCTGAGACGTGTCTTAATCTTCCTCACGATACTTGGAAGAGAGTAAAATACACAGAAACCATAATCAATCACCACACCACATAATCAATAATCAGTGAAAATAGGACAGCTTTTGTAGGCTGGATGTGAAGATTTTTGAGAAGACAAAATATTATAATCTAGTAATGTGAAAATGTCACTGCTGCAGGGTTATCATCTCCAATAATACATCAATGAAGAAAACTAATGTAACTATATGATCATTAAGAAGAGTATGATGAAGAGTTTTATTAGGGGGTATAATATACATATGAATTGTTCAGAATTTTATTGTTATGTGAAATTTTACACACTTTAATGAAGTATGACTGGAAAGGTATGGAAATATAATAAAAGTTAAATGAAATGATCTGAAACTGAAGTGTTTATTGTAAGTCACTTTACTGAATATAATCATTAAAACACAAAATTTCATCTTATGATCTTAAATCCATCACATTTACAGCCTGACAATTAAGAAACAAATTCTATTAGTATGATGACCATCATAAAGTGCTGAAAATATGTAAGAGTAAAATATAACAGGTAAAAAAAATGTTATTAGTACAGTAACATTTATGTTGTATGTAGATCATTCTTAGCTTATTCTTAACATGTTATATAAACGAAACAAAATAAACACTGTATTCATATAATTACAAAACATATCATATATATATATATATATATATTATATATATAATATATAGGTGTTATAACAGAAAAGAAATTTAGACAGACAACAAATTAACAACCATCCAATGCAATGAAGAGCTGGTTCCCTTTAATTAAATAAATAAACCACCACCACAACTACCCATAATAATAATAATATATTATTGACAATAATGAATAATATATAATAATGATATTAAATAATAATGATAATAAATCATTTTGTGTGAATAGATATGCTTTTATGTTATATGATTTTATGTTACTAAAAACTAAATAAATGAACAATTAAGCAAAGTCACCAAAGTCAAAAGTCAAAGTCAACTTTATTGTCAATCTTGCTACATGTACAGGACATGTAGAGGATTTAAATTATGTTTCTCTCACAACAATGAAATAAAAAGTAATAATAATAAAGTGGCCGGTGCAGAGGTGGGAGCGAGGGGAAAGAGTTCAGCTTCCTCACAGCCTAGTGGATGAAGCTACAGTCTTGAGGTGCGTAAGGCTGCATAATCTAGGGGTGGGTGGGGTTATGTGCAATGTTGGGTGCTTTTCGGGTCAGACGTGTGCTGTAGATGTCCATAAAGGAGGGGGTTGAGGTACCAATGATCTTCACTGCTGCATTCACTATGCGCTGGAGGGCTCTCTTGTTGGATGAGAGGTGCAGCTTCCAAACCACACAGTATTGCAACTCGTCAGGATGCTCTCAATCGTGCCATGGTAGAAGGAGCACATGATGGGTGCCGGAGGTCTGGCTCTCCTCATCATTAGTTGGGGAGGTTAATGAATGTTGCCCAGGTACTTGGTTCTTTTGTGTTTTTAATGGAGGCAGACAGGTTTTATATTAATATGTAATCAGTAGGAGGTTTTTCCAGTATGTTTTTTCTTAATTTCACGTTAAAATAGGTTTTGGGGTTTTTTGAAAAAAGTTAGAGCTATGAAAGTATTCAACTGTTTTTCTTGTCTTGGTTAATTGTTGTGTCCTGGTAGGCAAAATGGGGGCAGTGGGATGGGACAGTCCAGGACAAGGCATAGTGAGCCATTGATGTTTTCCCAGAAGTGGACCTATTATGCTATTTCTTATTTTCAGTCATATACATCAGGGTTTGCATACTCGGGAAACTGATAGGAGGAGACACGAAAATATAAGAAATAAATAAAAGAAAGGCATCTGAACAGCTGTGGTTAAAGCATCTGTATTAAACTGTTTTAATAACCCCTCAACAAAAAAACTCCATATGTTGTTTCAACCAGATTCTTGCACTGGTAGTGGATCTCTGCTAACCGAGTGAGGAACACATTTAATTTGAGTAAAAGTCTCCTGTTATTTAGTAATGCCATAAAGAAAGAAATGTTGAGTAGCTTTACATGACTCTGACTTGGCTGCCCCTTGTTCTTCTTCTTTCCTCTTTTTGTGGCCAAAGAAATACTGAAATGATTTTTCTTCTTACTACGCCTTTGTTTCCTAGAGAATAATTGGTGTTGCTGAATAATCACTTATAATACTTGGAAGGATGTCCACTCTTTTGATATAGCTGTCAAACACAGGAACTTCGAGGAGAGAGGTATTCAAGGACCACCTAGTGATTGGTCTGTGCAGACAGTTTATATTTCATGACAGTGATACAAAAGCATGGTTACAAATGGTAATAGAGTGAATCTGTGAGTCTTAAATATTAGATACCTGTGAGAAAAATGAGTATTCTCTGTTGGGCGCTGTAATTGTCAACTATCGTAAAGAACAAAATCACACATGCACTGTTTCATTGTTTCTGTGGATTGCCAGGTATGTTTATTGTTTGAAATGCTAGATCTGTCACATGGTGGAGCCTGTGAAGACACAGGCTGATCCTCATCCCAAATTAAGGCCCTTACTGATGCTGACTGCAGCACAATAACCATGAGACGGCATTTGCGAGAGAAGGGCTTAAAGAACAAAAAACAAAGAACACGTCTCCTCCCATGCCACAAACTTACCTCGTCATTCTGCTTCTATTGCAAAACAATGGTGAGCAATTCTCTAGAGCAGTTGCAAGGACTAATTAAATAATGAACCTAACCTCTTAATATCTGCAGGATACCTGTGTAAAATTAGTAATATATAAACTTCCAAACAGATTCTTATTATTATTAACACAATTTCTGTTTTATGATTTCCTTTCCTGTGTTTTCCTTCCTCAAACACAGGATTCTTGAATGATTACAGTTGATGTGCAGAGTCAGAAAACTGTTGCTCTCCCTGATCTAACCTGACAAATCAAAGACCTACTTACTTCTGACACAAACCGTGTACAGTGTCTGAGTACACATGCAGTCGCCTGTGATTAGCATGTGATGATAGCATTTGTTAAAAAGCATGCACATTTGCCATGGGAATCAATAGAGACTGACGGAGCTGTCCAGTTAGTATCTGTCATCTTCTTCTCTCTGTAGAACAATGTAATATGGTGGGACCTGAGCAGGACCTTAACATTGCTGAAATGCAGTACCAGGTTGGCCAATACCTACAGTGGGGCAAAAAAGTATTTGGTCAGCCACCAATTGTGCAAGTTTTCCCACTTAAAAAGATGAGAGAGGCCTGTAATTTTCATCATAGGTACACTTCAACTATGAGAGACAGAATGGGGGAAAAGAATCCAGGAAATCACATTGTAGGATTTTTAATGAATTAATTGATAAATTCCTCGGTAAAATAAATATTTGGTCACCTACAAACAAGCAAGATTACTGTCTCTCACAGACCTGTAAGTTCTTCTTTAAGAGGCTCCTCTGTCCTCCACTCGTTACCTGTATTAATGGCACCTGTTTGAACTCGTTATCAGTATAAAAGACACCTGTCCACAACCTCAAACAGTCTCACTCCAAACTCCACTATGGCCAAGACCAAAGAGCTGTTGAAGGACACCAGAAACAAAATAGTAGGGAAGCCTGAATCTGCAATAGGTAAGCAGCTTGGTGTGAAGAAATCAACTGTGGGAGCAATTATTAGAAAATGGAAGACATACAAGACCACTGATAATCTCCCTCGATCTGCAGCTCCATGCAAGATCTCACCCCATGGGGTCAAAATGATCACAAGAATGGTGAGCAAAAATCCCAGAATCACACAGGGGGACCTAGTGAATGACCTGCAGAGAGCTGGGACCAAAGTAACAAAGGCTACCATCAGTAACACACTACACCGCCAGGGACTCAAATCCTGCAGTGCCAGACATGTCCCCCTGCTTAAGCCAGTACATGTCCAGGCCTGTCTGAAGTTTGCTAAAGAGCATTTGGATGATCCAGAAGAGGATTGGGAGAACTTTTTGGTAAAAACTCAACTTGTCGTGTTTGGAGGAGAAAGAATGCTGAGTTGCATCCAAAGAACACCATACCTACTGTGAAGCATGGGGGTGGTAACATCATGCTTTGGGGCTGATTTTCTGCAAAGGGACCAGGACGACTGCCATGTATCGTGAGATTTTGAGTGAAAACCTCCCATCAGCAAGGACACTGAAGTTGAAACGTGGCTGGGTCTTTCAGCATGACAATGATCCCAAACGCACTGCCCGGGCTACGAAGGAGTAGCTTCGTAAGAAGCATTTCAAGGTCCTGGAGTGGCCTAGCCAGTCTCCAGATCTCAACCCCATAGAAAATCTTTGGAGGGAGTTGAAAGCCTGTGTTGCCCAGCGACAGCCCCAAAACATCACTGCTCTAGAGGAGATCTGCATGGAGGAATGGGCCAAAATACCAGCAACAGTGTGTGAAAACCTTGTGAAGACTTGCCAACAAAGGGTATGTAACAAAGTGCTGAGATGAACTTTTGTTGTTGACCAAATACTTACTTTCCACCATAATTTGCAAATAAATTCTTTAAAAAACAGACAATGTGATTTTCTGGATTTTTTTTTTCTCATTTTGTCTCTCATAGTTGAAGTGTACAGAATGAAAATTACAGGCCTCATCTTTTTTTGCACAATTGGTGACTGACTAAATTTTTGCCCAACTGTACCTTTTCCAACAATTTGTGAGATGAGACCACCCATGATGACCTGCTGCTACAGCATGACATATGTGGCTAAGCAAAGGCTAGGCACTGGAACGCATCTGTGTGATGCTGGATAACGTTAGGGTATTCCTTAGCTTGAGCAACAATAGAACAGTATCTGTAGGTTTTTAGCAGATATATTTTGCCACCGAAACCAACTTAACCTGCAGCTACAGAGGAGAGACAGGACCATAGTAGACATGGTTGAAAATCTTGAATCTTTCAGGAGGAAGCTGGCGTCGTTAGAGTTAGACCTATCAACCGGCAGCGTCCTTCATTTCAGTACACTGAAAAACAGACACCAGTACAATTGACAGGCTGCTGGTGGACTTCATCGAGCAGCTACAAGCCAACTTCTCTTCTAGGTTTGAAGACTATCCCTAAGGACATCATTGCTTTTGTACGTGACCCTCTCACAGTCCGACAGTGCAGACTTCTCCTCCCTGGTGGGGGGGAAAAAAACATCTGTTCCTTGGAGGAGGCTGCGTTACAGATTAAGTTAATTGATTTCCAGGCAAACTTCCTGGTCAGAGATGTGTTCATAAGTGTGTAGTTGGTGAGTGCCTTTTGGCTGGCATGCTCAGAGTAGTATATGATCAAGAGCCTTGCATTTTATGCGTCTCTGTTCTTACTCATGACAGGTGCGTACCGGCCAATTTTGATCTCACCATCTTGTGTTTGAAGCATTTTTGGCTTGTTAAAAAGGTGCAATTTAATTACTTTGAAAGACAGAATATCTTGTTTCTGTTGCAGAATATTTCTGTAATAGACCTCAGGTCTGGACAATGCTAAGTATGGACAATATGTTTTCCATAATAACACCTCTTTAAATCTAATCATCCAAAAAGTATACCTGCTAGAATGCTGGGACTGACACTATTTGATTAAGGGGTTACATTAAAAAACAAAAGGATTGAATTCTGCGTTTTGCACATTGCTACATCAGATTCCCTCTGTGCTTATTTGCCATCATCAGTTATGCTTTTAAGAAGTCAGGTGCACCTGACTATTTAAAAGCATAACTGATAACCTGATTATTTTTCAATGTAATGCCTTAATAAAATAGTGCCAATCCTTGTATCCTGGTGTTTACTGATGTACATGTTTTTGATTGTATTTTGCCCTGAATGAGCTGGCACACTGGAAACAGACACTACTGTGCATGGGCCATCTTTTACCTCTTAAGTCTACCCTACTTAAGTTTTGTACCCAAAGGTTGCACTTAACAACATTGCGTGACAGTCCACTGTCTTCTGGACGTGAGATGTTAGCACATCTTAAATATAATTAAAATTAAACTAAGATAAAATAAGATAAGACTGATTCCAGTCAGTTTCCAGGAAAGATAAATGTGTTTTTATTTGTTGTTTTATTGCATTATTGTATCATTCTACAATATTCCTGCATCTATCAAAGTGTCTCTATAGGCCAATTGTCTGCCAAGTGAGCAGAGGACAAACAGCAATAAACATTGTGAGAAGGATGTTGCAGGATGGAAAAAAGAATAAGCATCAACAGCCACACTAGCAGCACTAAGACTGCAGATAAGATAAGATAGATAATGTTAAGATCCAAGGTGTAATTTTGATCCACAGCACTGATTATGAGGTAAATGTATAAACTGTCCTGGGATGCCTTTGTTAACCTATAATAAAATGGTTTATGATGATTTGAGTCTGAAAGACTTAAGAGAGGTTTATTACATTGTGTTTTTGTGTGTGATGGTGAAAGCAGAAAGGAAAATTTATTAAGCAACTGTTAAGATTTTATGAGCAAATGAGATCTTAAAATGAAAAAGTGCTATGTTGTGATGTCTAAACCTTTATAGAGTTGCTATACTGGAAGGGTTATATGTATTTACACAATTATTCAAGGTAAGTTTTATGTTGTGAGCTCCTAGGTGGCTACTGAAGTAAATTGCATAGGGTTTGCTAGCTTACACCACACAGAATAGCCTCTATTTGCTGACATAACTTCATGTAAATTAACTAGTAGTTAAACATGTTCTGAGACAACAATGATTTTATATTCACAATTATTCACACAGGATATGACGGGTTGTGAAATGAGAATATTAATCAATCTGAGACGGTTGCAGAGTATAATATTTAAACTCAGCTACATGTTGATTATCATCCTTATTAGTTGTGAGTCTTAATTGCTAACATCAGGAAGCATTTACGGCCTGTTAAAATGGTGCAGTTTAATCAGTTTGAAAGACTCAACATGTTTCTATTGCAGAAAATTTCTAAGCGCAAACTCCATCTTAGGTCTGGACAATGCTCAGTATGGAGAATGTTTTCATTAGTAACACATCTTTAGTGAGGCAAATAACAATTTCTTTAAATAATTGATTAATTGGCCGATTATTTTTTTGATTACTTGATGAATCGGATTAAAAAATAAATACAAAATGAATTCCTGCCCCTTTATTCGAAAAGAGAACATTATTTTCAAATTGCCAATGCAAAAAAGTGCACAAACACCAAATTTCTGCTTGAAAATCCCTGAACTGTTAATGTATATCAAATTATAAATAATAATTTATAAAAACAACAAAATGTAGACTCCTTTCTTAATAAAGTGCAAAAAAAGGGCTATTTTCTGTTGTCTGACCTGAGCTGCTAGAACAATAAATTAAGTCTAAATAATAAAATAAAATGCACATCAGCACACTGTTAACAGGATTTGTTTCAACATTCTGTGGCGGTTCTAGCTTGTGTGCCACCCTGGGTGAACTTCCCTTCAGTGCCCCTTAGATGTATGCATGTATGTATATAAACAATTGTAGTATATCAACATAAATAAAATAAAATAAAATAATTTATCACAAATTATATCATATTGGCAATAGATACTCTATATCACACAAATTCACAAATCAATATTACCATCCTCCAGCAGTGTCAACCAAGAGTCAAGTCTAAACCAGTTCACCTCTGTGGTGTTCTGGCTGATTTTACATTATTTTTAATGATTTCACACACAATTCACAAAAAATACTACAACGTGTCTGAAACTACATATTACCAGTATGAATTGTGGTTCATTTATTTTTTAGTGTAATTTTAATTGTTGCATCACTATGCTACATACAAAATTAGGTCTGCTTGATTTCCCTGCTCATCTTACCTCAGCCTTTCAATGTAGAGACCTTAACCTATCACCACTCCTCTCTCTACCTCCTACTTTTGACTGTGAGAAGAAGCCTGCTAGTTCACAAACTAGAACAAAGAATGAAATTCTTTGTCAACACTTTTAATAATTGAATTTTATCAATTCGTTGTTGCAGCCCTACATGAAGATTCTTTAAATCTAATCATCCAAAAAGTATACCAACTCACACCAGAATACTAGTACTGACACTATTTAATTAAGTAATTACATTAAAAAACAAATGCATTTTACACATTGCTTCATCAGATTCCCTGCTTATTTGCCATCATCAGTTATGCTTTTAAGTAGTCATGTGCACCTGACTACTTGGTGTGTCCTGGTGTACATTTTTTTGATGATTGTATTTTGCCCTGAATGAGCTGGCACACTGGAAAGAGACACTGCTGTGCATGGGCCATCTTCAGTTTTTTTTAACCTCTTTAAATTTACCCTACTTAAGTTTTGTGCTCAAAGGTTACACCAAACAACATTGCGTGACAGTCCACTGTCTTCTTTACGTGAGATGTCAGCACATCTTAAATATAATTAAAATTAAACTAAGATAAAATAAGATAAGACTGATTCCAGTCAGTTTCCAGGAAAGATAAATACGTTTTTACTTGTTTGTTTATTGCATTATTGTATCATTCTACAATATTCCTGCATCTATCATAAAGTGTCTCTATCAGCCAATTGTCTGCCAAGTGAGCGGAGGACAAACAGTAATAGACATTGTGAGAAGGATGTTGCATGATGAAAAAAAGAATAAGCATCAACAGCCACACTAGCAGCACTAAGACTGCAGATAAGATACGATAGATAATGTTAAGATCTAAGGTGTAATCTTGATCCACAGCACTGATTATGAGGTAAATGTATAAACTGTCCTGGGATGCCTTTGTTAACCTGTAATAAAATGGTTTATGATTATTTGATTCTGAAAGACTTAAGAGGTTTATTATATTGTTTTTTGTGTGTGAATGGTGAAAGCAGAAAGGAAAATTTATTAAGCAACTTGCTTTGCTATTTTATGTTTTATTTGCTATATTAGAAGTGTTATATTTGCAAAGCTATTCAAGGTAAGAACTTGTGAAATGTTAATCTGGTAATGTTGAAGTAAACAAAAAAAAAGGAAAACTTGATTCTTTAAGTCATTCAGCAAGTTATACTGAGTTATTTTTTCATAATCTTAGTTTTTATGTTATTTGAACTTCTAGTTGGCTCCAGAAGTAGCAAAAGCACTCTTTCTACAAGCTGGTAATGTTTGCAATGTTTAAAAAAGCTGTCTTAGCTTGGCGTGTTAGCTTGCTAACATTTGTTAATGTGCCAAAGAGCACTAAACTCAATTATTTTCTCTTTAAACAAAGTACTGAACAAATTAACATTATAACCTGGTGATGGTGGAAGATGAAAAGTTAAAAGGATCACCAAAGTTATTACACTTTATCTGTCTGAGTGTCAAAATTTCATGGCAGTCCATCTATTGGGTTTGTCAAGATATTTCAACCAAAACCGGAGGTGGACTGGGTTGATTCCTTTTTCACTTTTGGCATTATTGTGACCTTGTTTTTTTCTGTTAAAATAAAAACTTGTCTTGTGTTTATTCAACTTTGTTTACATTGTTTTTGTCTTGCCCTGGTTAACATCACTGTTACTTCCTTCATTCCCTATATTTCTATTCAGGACGTAACACTACAATTGTCAGTGTACTGAAGTCGTTGATGAAAGGTTAACAAAATAATTCCTCCTACTGTATACATCACCTGAGAAACAGACATGTATATGAGCTAAGTTTCATGGCAGTGGCAGGGCGAGATATTTTGCTCTGAGTCAGTGTGAATTACATTGCCTTCTTGAGAGCCAAGCTGTTGGTGTTGAAATAGATAACATAAAAATGTTGTCTACTTTGTGACAAACTGGTATGAGTAAATAATATGTTCATAAAGCACAATAATGACTTTGTGAATGACATTGCCTTCTTCACATTGTCTACTGTTGTGTTGTTATGGATTTCTTTCATACACTTATTTTTAAGGATTTTTCATGTAACAGTCAAATGAATATTTTTTGTTCATGCCATAATCACTTATCTAACATATGACTGAAGTTCTGTGAGTGTTTGACATCAATATAAAAAAAACCCACACAGAATAGTCAATATTTGCTGATAAAGCTGAACATAAATGAACTAGTAGTTAAACATGATCTGAGATAATAGTGTTTTTATATTCACAATCATTCAAACATGATATGAAGGACTTTGATATGAGAATATTAATCAATCTGTGAGTGAGACGGTTGCAGAATGACATGAATATTTAAACCCAGCTTCATGTTGATTATCATCCATTTCATTTGCAAGTCTTAATTGCTAACATTAGGAAGCATTTCTGGCTTGTTAACATTGTGCAATTTAATCAGTTTCTATTGCAGAACATTTCCAAGAACAAAATGCACCTCAGGTCTGGACAATGCTCTGTATGGACAATATGTTTGCCATAATAACATCTCTTTAAATCTAATTATTTTATTAAGTGATTACATTAAAAAAAAACAAAAGGAGTGAACTATGCATTTTGTACATTGCTTCATCAGATTCCCTCTGTGCTTATTTGCCATCATCACATCTGCTTTTAAGTAGTCAGGTGCAACTTGATGACCTGATGATGATTGTTTTTCAATGTAAGGCCTTAATAAAATAGTGCCAATCCTCCTATCCTGGTGTTCACTGCTGTTGATTGTATTTTGCACACTGAAAAGAGACACTGCTGTGCATGGGCCATCTTCAGGTTTTTTTTAACTGCTTTAAATCTACCCTACTTAAGTTTTGTGCCCAAAGGTTACACTTAACAACATAGCATGACAGTCCAGATGTTAGTACATCTTAAATATAATTAAAATTAAACTAAGATAAAATAAGACTGATTCCAGTCAGTTTCCAGGAAAGATAAATGTGTTTTTACTTGTTTATTAATTGCATTATTGTGTCATTCTACAATATTCCTGCATCTATCATAAAGTGTCTCTATCAGCCAATTGTCTGCCAAGTGAGCGGAGGACAAACAGTAATAGACATTGTGAGAAGGATGTTGCAAGGTGGAAAAAAGAATAAGCATCAACAGCCACACTAGCAGCACTAAGACTGCAGATAAGATAAGATAAGATAATGTTAAGATCCAAGGTGTAATTTTGATCCACAGCACTGATTATGAGGTAAATGTCTAAACTGTCCAGGGGTGCCTTTGTTAACCTGGTTTATGATTATTTGATTCTGAAAGACTTAAGAGGTTTATTATATTGTTTTTTGTGTGTGAATGGTGAAATCAGAAAGGAAACTTTATTAAGATAAATTAAACTTTTGAGATTTTTATGAGCAAATGAGATCATAGAATGAAAACGTACTGAACTGTAATGCATTCAATTTTAAAGGTGCACGTGTATATGTATTTATACCATATTCAGCTCTCAAACTGAGTTTGAGAGCTTTATTTCTTTGTTACTTAAGGTCATATCTGCTAGTGAAGTAGTATAAGCACATTCTTTCTACAAGCTGATGATGCTCAATGCCAATTACTACTAAACTCAGCTGAAGTGGATAAGATGGTCATTCATTCTGCAGGTATTTTTCTCATAAACCAAAGTATTGAACAAATTGGATGAATAATTAGGTGGTAGATGAAAACTCACCAAAATTACTGCAATTTATCTAAGTGTCAACATTTCATGGCAGTCCATCTATTGGGTTTATCAAGGTATGTTACTCAAAACCACAAATCAATGTACTAAAGGTGCTTGATGAAAAGTTAAGAAATCATCATCTATGAGCCATGGGTATGTATGTTAAGTTTCATGCCCATGCAGACCAACATTTTGCTCTGAACCAACCTGAACTACATTCCTTTCTCAAGAATCACTCTTCTGCTAAAAAATATAAAGCATAAAACATTTGTTTTATTTTGTTACAAATTGGTATGAGTAAGCAATATGTTTATAAAACACTTTTCTGCCTGTTTGGAGATGTAACATTATTCATGGTTCCAGTGACTTTGGTCAAATCTGGTTATATCTCTAAATTAAATTGAAAGGACAGTATCTTTACTTTAAGTAGAATGAAAAAGCACTGTGTGTTGTCTATTGTTGACATAGGAATTAACACTCAAGCAAAGACAAGAAGATGGAAAACCAACAATAATTATTTTACTCAAGAGGTCATGTGCTGTACTGCTGATTGTCCGATTATCTAAATTTAACTGTTAACTGTTTTTGGTTGGTTTGGTTTATTTTTAATCTTAAAAAGCTAAATGAGTGGCAAATTAGATGAACGTTCAAATCCTTTAATCATTTGTATAAGATTACAGCTCCCTCTAGCTTTGGTTTAGCTTCCACCAACTCCTGAAAAAAAAGTGTCTCTCTCTTCAGCTAGTGAATTCAGGCAGTTTAAGTGTGATTTCTACTGTATAGTGCTGTATTTTCTATATTTCCAAGATCACAGGGAAACAAAATTAGAGACACATATCGCACCTATTACGCACAAGTATTTAAAGTCCTGTAAATGAGTTGTATCATTGCAGTTTTCATTTAATAATTCTTATGGTTTGTTATTGTAATTAATAAATGGATGGTTGTAGCCTGTTGGGGTACTAATGGATGGGTTTGGTAGAAGGATGGGTTCAAAGGGATATATATATATATATATATATATACTGTTGAGAATATTGTTGCTTATGTTTTTTGTTTGGTGTGTTTATATTGGGATACTTAATTTGAGCACAGTCTAGACAATACATTAAGAGTTATTTTAAAAAGTGGAGACAGTAAAATCATTGTTACATTTTACTAAGAATAATAGACAGAACTTAACATCAATAACAAACCATTTTATGCCACGCACAGAAAATACTGAAAACTTTCATCAATAAGGATTGTTGATAATAAAGACAAAGGGAGCTGGATTCCTTCTCTCACACTGATGATATGAAAATGTCACGTGTGGAAATTAACAAAAGAACAGAAAACCACAAGACTTAAATACACAAGATGATACAAACAGGACACAGGTGAATTAAACAAGACACAGGTGAAGCACAGGAGGAAATCAACAAGGGCAGGAAAACACAGGAACGACAATGAATGGTCTCACTAAGGGGAGTAGCTCCATCTTGTGGTGAGAACTGGAAAGAACAAGATCAATTCCATAATAGATTTCCAGTGAATAAACAAACACTGTACTCAAAAATAAATAAGTAAACCTAATAAATAATAAAATGCCGTGAAAGTGACAAGCACATTTATGCAGTGAAACATTCAACAATATTAAAGAGTGAATTAAATGCTACGTCTCACCAGTAAGAACAATAACACTGCAAATAAAATCAAACATTGTGAACAGAACAAGATCCTAAATCTCATCAACACATGATTATGATAATCAAATCGGGAGGGCGTCCATCTTCCCAACCCTACCAACACAAATCAGCATAGTGTAGCGCAGAAAGCTGCAAGCTGCACTGTGATGAAGCCTACAAGACCAAGAGCTGTTAACAGTTCGTACACCTGTCATGTATTTCTGTGACATAAGAGGCCTGTACTACGAAGCTAGATTTTCTCTTATCGAGGTAACTTCAGGGTTAACTCTGGGTTTTCCGTCCTACGACGCTGGTTCACTTCTTACCAGGGTAAATCACCATGGTAACTTATGCTGAACGGCTAACCTGCTCCGGAGCAGGTTATGTTCTGGATAAGAGTTTTTAGGGAGATGCAATCCTTTAGATGTCCCCGATGACATCCTATACGAAAGGTACAGAATGATTTTCATGTGACATTAAGTTAGTTTAATATTCAACATTCATTTGACTTTCAAAATACAAACCTATTATGCGCTTCAGCCATTTGAGTGAATGATGTCAAACCAAATTTATGACATTCAGACTAATATCCCTCATGTGCAACCAGGCTTATTTTTCAAATATATCTTTTCGTCAATTTTTTACATATACAATAAATAATAACTTGTGTCAGGAAACAAAAAGTCTCAATAAAAACATCTTGAGAGTAATCGCTGCAAAAGTGCAGAAAAGCAGAATTGTATTCATATTTTTTAATTGTAAAAATTGACCAAAATATATATTTAAAAGAATCGTTGTGGCACATGAGGGATATTAGTCTGTATGTCATACAGTTGGTTTGACATCATTCACTCAAATAGTTGAAGCGCATAATAGGTTTATATTTTGAATGTTGAATATTAAACTAACTTAATGCCGGCAATTTTCTGCCAGCATACTTTCCTGGCTTTTGCTGCAGCAACAGTGTTGCTTTTGGCCTGGATGATGTGATTGAATTCTTCATATTTTTGAAGAATAATTGTCTGCTCTGCCATAGTAAAGTAGGCTGCTCTGCAGGGTTTCTCATTTGCGATTGGTCAGACGCTGCAAACACCTCCCCTTTATGTGAGCGCGCAGTGATCCAGATTGGAAAACCCTGGGTTAAATTACCAAGTTGATATCCAGCTTTGAAGTACCGCTTATCAGGATCGCAAATGTCTGGGTAAGTCAACCCAGGTAACGGAGAGATATCCCGGGTGTGTTAATGCAGCTTCGTAGTACAGGCCTCAGGTCAGCACAACCCGCAAAACTCACAGGGCATTGTAAAGCTCTTTGCATACTTTCCCCCAACAAAATGCTAACAAAATACCACTGAGCTGTAAACATCAGCATCGAGGTGGAGTCAGAGGTCATCTCAGTAAACTGGTCCTCTTCAGCAGAACTAAAATCAGTGGGTGCTTCTGATAAAATATAAATAAATACGCAGCAGGAGAATCGCATGGTAAAGGCTGCAGCAGTGAACAGTAAAGCATTAATAGTTTCATACAGAGTTGCATACAGAAATGCTCAATGCAAAAGAAAAAATACACACAATAGCTGAGCAGGCAATGATTAAGAGGGTCGCACCAGATGTGCAGTGAACGCACTGTCATTCATAGGGAAGCGGTAGCGTCAATGCAGCTCAGCCCTGAACTAAATGAGGTTGTGAATGTGGTAAATTTGATCATAACCTTCTGATAGTGCAACTGTTCTCTGCACTTTGTGAGGAAATGGGCGCTAATCATACATCTGTGTTGTTTTCACAGGGAAACAAGTTGGTTCTCCAGGGGCAAAGTGTTGTCACGCGTCTTTGAGCTGAGAGCGGAGTTTTGGATCTTTTTGGAGACTGAGCGCATGTATGAGGCTGAAAGCAACTTAAGTGATGAACTGACTTGTGTTTCTCTGCTGGCGCTGGATTGCCAACTTTGTATATCCATTTTGTAACGTTAACATTATTGCCCACACTAGTCTCCTACCTCTCTGTGTGGAAGTTTGTGTTGTTCTGCTGCCATTAACATGCCGACGTTAATCATTATTTTCAAACTATGGTTCCAGGTCAAATTTTTCTACTGGTCTCCTATCTAATGTTCTTTTAATTTAGGCAACATGTAGGTTAGGTTAATGATTGCTTTGTTTGTGTGTGGGTTTTTGTTTTGAGTGTTTGATCTTTATTGTCAATAAAGTAAGGCATTAATAAAGATAAACATAAAAAAGGGCAAATTTCCTCCTGTTTGTCGCACCCCACCTGTCATGTCTCTATTCCCCACCAGACACTTTGAGAACCACAGTGTACAGGGTTACCACTTGGCTCCGCCCCTAGTTAGGGCCCCTCTTCATGTTATTTTATTTTGCTTAAACTTATCTGTAATCCAAGTGGAGATCCAGAAGACAATCCAGCGTCTTGGCTCCGACTCACATGTGACAGCAGTGGTCCTTCGTAAACCTCCCACTCGCTGAAGATCCTCTGTCATCCTCCCTGAGAAAGCAACCATTAAAAAAACAATGCTTACTGTATAAATTAACTTTAGTTCATTTTTTAGGTGTGCAAATTAATATCAAGATCTTAGACTTATTTTCTAACCTTCTGTCAACTTATTGCAGGCTTAAATGTTCACAAACAGAACATAAAAAACATGCCCATGAATAAAAAATAAATAAATAATATTCATACGTCTGCTACAGCAATACTATTTCACTTCTCAGAAAATGCACACGACACATTTTTATAGTTTCTAACGTTTTAGTCACACGCAACACTTTTATCTGATAGTTTGTTTGTTTGTTTTTTTTCATCCACAGTCAAAGTGAACGAGCTAACATCGATCTTTAAGCTAGCAAAGAAAAACACACTCACCGGAGAATTTGTCATCAAAAGACATGTCTAATAGTGATCCTCCTCTGGCGAATTACAGTATCCTGAAACAGGGTACGTCTCTTCTGGACAATTTTATATAGTATAACAAGTTTTTCTCTCTTTAACTTATGCTCATCATACAAACGCTAGGCTCCATTTTCTTTTTCTGCCTCATACTGCCCCCTGTCTTTCTCTTCCGCATCACTACTGACAACAGGCTAATTCTGCAGGTGTTTACCGCCTCCCCGTGGACTTTTAGTGGAACTGCAACAATAACAGTAGCATTAAATTTGACTGAATATCTTTTATTCTCACTCTGCTGCCCCGACTCTCACTCTCCAAATCCCTCCGTGACTGCTTTTAATGTTTGATTGCTTTGATTGCTTTATTGATATTTATTTGATTGATTGTTTTTATTTATCGTATGTATAGTTGTATTGTTTTTAATTGTCTTGCTCTCCTGTAAAGTGTGTTTGGGTATTGTTAAAAGCGCTCTATAAATAAAATGTATTATAATTATCTTTTGAGTGTTACATGAATCACCAGGGTTGTGAAGGTTACTTTGGAAATGTAATAGATTACAGATTACTAGTTACTTTATTTAAAATGTAATAAGTAATGTAACTATTTCTATTACTTAAACAAAGTAATGTAACTTATTTGATGACTTTTCTAATTTTCTAACAGTTTTTTCAGCTGTTTGGGTAAGTGTTCCTTTGGAAATGTAATAGATTACAGATGACTAGTTACTCTCTTTAAAATGTAATAAGTAATGTAACTTATTACATTTGATGACTTTTCTAATTTTCTGCTGTTTTTCATGGATACTGACATGATTTATAAGGGAGATAATTTCTTCTAAAGCAAGATGTAGCCTATCTCTTATTTGAAAATGTATTCATTAGTTCATGTAGATTTTGGAATATAAAATAAAAGATATGTGATGAATAAAGAGAGTTTAATTGGTACTGTGACTCCATTTACATCCATGTGTGCTCCAAATAAGCCCACGTCATGATTTATTCACTAAATATATAAGACATATTGATTTCATAGGATTAAAAATGGCAATATGTTAAATCATAAAAAATGAGGAAAAAACCCTCCTGAGCAAAAATCTTAAAGGTGTGACTTCAAATGTAACCTCCTTTGTAATCATCAACATTTTCATCAGTAACTGTAACAGATTACAGTTACATTTATTTTGTCATTAAGCAGCTACATGTAACTTACTCCCCAACATTGTGAATCAGTGTGTATACGAAATCAATGAAGATTTAACTATAACTGTAACTTTCTTATGTCAAATACAAACAACAATAAACAAAAGGAGTTTAACAATAGTCTGTTAAATTTATGGGGGTTAATGTTTTTCTTTCTTTCTATGAAATGTAATTATTATTGTTATAGTGTAATGTAATCCAAAACCAGCTGAAACAATTGCTTGTGTTAGTTAATTACTTAGTGATGTTACTTATTGTCAAGTGTCTAGTCAGACTTATAAGACAATAGACGTGCTTCTGTAGTGGTGAGACAAGAAAACATCTTACATGACAGAACCCCCTTTGTCTCTGGGCCCAAACTTTACAAAGAGAATCTGCAACAAAAAAGGTTTCCTTTAAAAACACAGCTTGACTATATTAAAAAAATAAAACATTTATTTTATTTTATTTTTTTATGTAATGAACAATAAAACATAAAATGGTCTTCTGGGCTCATGATAACTTGATCTAACCAGAAAAAAGTCTCATGATATTATGACACGGTAGTCATTTATAGCAGTAAAACATGAAGGTTAAGTAAACATACAGGACAAAATTAAAAGAGTAAAATATGAACAAAGTAATCAGAGATCAGAAAAATAAATAAATACATGATTAAAAAGGTAAATATTAAAATGGATGAAATAACAGTAACCAATACACTGTTGACAGGGATTAAAAGCAGATACCAGTCAATTAAAATTTTTAATATGTAAATAATAAAACACTGGTAATCACTATATATCCTGGTATTACAACAAATAAGATGCAGATAAGAAATGCTGATAACTTGCCTCAAAAAAGCTTGTAAGGAAATAGTTTACTGAAGTTTATGTCTAACTGAAATCCAGTGCAACCAGAGTGAGCACCTTCAGGACAGAAAGAACATTTACACCAAACGTCCAGTAGATGGTGATATTGTACCTTTTATTGTACAGTTTACTTCGGTTCAGGCTGACAGAGTTCAGTTGATCCTCACACAGAAACACTAGTTTGATTACACAGTTTAACATACAAGATGAGGAAAAAACATTTAGACATTAAACATTTTTACATACCAACATGAGAGGAACCTGTATATTAATTAAACCACCAGTAAGAACATGATTGTGTTACAACCAAAGGAATCAGTTTGTGGAATCAGTTTGTGGAATAACTGCAGTGATGAGCTGAAAACAGGTGAGACTTTATCCAAACTAATACTGAACAGTTAAGAGATGGACCAGTGATTTTTATTTTGTTTTGTTCATGGGTTGTTTGAAGGATTCAGTGAATCTGTTTGGATTGTATTTTGTTCTTGTTTTGTCCTAAAGGGTTGATTTGTTTGAGTTGATTGAGTTAGATAACACAGACACATCAGAGTATGTACAGCATGAGGGAGCTCTCAACTTTTTCTTACCATTTTTAAACATGATTGGTGTTGTTTGAGTTGCCAATCTGCTGATCATGCATTTGTTTTATTTTAACATGTTCAATAAACTACATTCATTCATTCACATAACTGACCCAAATATCAACAGATTTTAGAGATTCAGGCAGAATTTGATGGGAGGGAGAGAAGGACTCTTTATATTGTAGTAAATATTTAGACCAGATTAATCTCAATTAAAAATTGTGAGTATTTTCTTGTCATTAGTAACATTGATTTTGTTATTGACTGTCCAATATCCATATGCAATATTCAGAGGGAAACATTACAAATCAATCTTTTTCTATATATTCCTGCAGAAAAAGTCTTATACTTATAATAAAAATAGGTCAATTTGAGCCTAAATGTAATAAGGAGGGATCAATTAAGTGAACCACGCTACATTTTACGTTGTGTCGCACAGATAAGAAGACAAAAAAAGTCATTTATTTATCTTTATGTTATTTATTTTTCTAATGTTTTACAACGATCTGGTTAACCTCTGAGATGTGTGAAGTATTGATTATCAGGAAGAGGAACAAGGAGAGGATCAGTACTTCAATCACTGCAGAGACACTGAGTTTAACGCACAACTAAAGTTTATTTATCTCATTTAATCAGTTTACAAAGGTTAACAAAGAAATAGGGTATAGTTTCATCAGTACAGAAATATTTGGCTGATTTTACACATTTTATGCATCAATTTAAAACAAATATAACATTAAATCTTGTAAAATATTATTATTAAAGAGTGAGAGGAAAACCAGAAATGAACTTTTAACTGACAAATCATTTCAAACTAAACAATCAGTTAATTCAATCTGTTGAATCATTTTACAGTCTGAACTGTTTTTATGTATATACAAGAAATCACATCCATCACTTTATTGATCTGGTCTGATACATGAACAGTTATTGATTCTGCTGTTTATTTAACATCCTGTTCACTGTCTGCATTAGCTCTGTTACTTGATGCTGACGTGAGGTTTTATTCTCAAAAACAACACACCTTCTGTCACACTGTTCAACTATCTCACTGAGTGCAGGATGGCATTTCTGCAAAAAAACCTGCAAGCTCATCTTTTTACGCTGCAGATTTTCTCCACAGGTAAACAGGATGATTATTTTTTTATTTTTTTGTTTTTCAGCTTTGAGATCAAAAGCTGCTTCAACCTTTTTCAGTATGCCTCTCTCACCATCTGTGAATCTGCCAACTTGTATCACAAGTAAGTAAACACAAGGATCTGACTGACAGAGCTGTCTGCACTGTGTTACATGATGATTCCTAACTGATGAATTCATTTCATCATCAAACATGTCTGGAGTATCAATGACACGCACACGTGTACCATTTATCTCAGTTTCTGCTGCCTGACACTCTGTGGTGACCGGCATTGAACTGGCTTCTGACAAGAATTTTGTCTTTTCAAGGATTGTCTTTCCAAGGATTGTATTTCCAGTCGCACTCTTTCCAGTCCCCGACATTCCCAGCAGAACAAGGTTCACTTTGGTGTCAGAGAGATTTTCTGCATTGGTGTAAAACAAAAAGTTTGAATTTGTAACCATAATTCACAACTGTTCAGACACATCTTGAAAAAACTGGTCTCACCATTTGAACCGTTCCTCTTTTCAGTGGAAGACCTTTTAAAATAATCACATACACCTGAAATAAAGGATTTCGAAGTCTGTGCCTCCATTTCAGTGGTAGGTTTCCCAGCACACCTATAAAATAAAGGCAGAATAACTGAGATTAACTGAGCAGGAACAGTTTCTAGAAACAGTTAATCATTAGTCATGGAATAATACAATATAATTTATTATCATAATAATAATAATCTACAGTATTAGTAGTAGTAGCATTTGTACACTCGGTTAGGTCTGATGCTAAATCTACACCAACTCTTTCAAATCTTAGATTTTTCAACTTTTTTACCTTTTTTGGGGTGGCTTGTAATCTTTTTCAGACAGGTCTCTCAGTGTGCTGAATATCTCCTCCATGGTGCAGACGTTAAACATCTTAAAATGTTCAGGTTTATGTTTAAATGGCGGCACAACTATGAACTCCTCTCTGGGTTTTTCAGTTAACTTGTGCAGCTCGTCTATCTGCTCAAGCACGTCTCGTGTTGAAACTCCATCCTCTACTACCAACAAACACATGTCAAGGTTTCGTCCTGAAGAAAATAATTTTCTGATCTCCTCACTTGCTTTGTACAAGTCTGGGGTAAATGTGACCTCATATGTATCATTTTCAGATGTCTTAATTTGCTCATCACTATTTCTGTGTGTGTGTGTGTTCTGTGTGTTCTTCCCTATGATAAGAGATATTAGACTTTTTTTCAAATTATCTGCAGTCCCCAGGACAACAATTGAAGTCTTCCTGTCACTGTCTGTGAAAAAAACAAAACAAAGTAAAAGCATAATATAATTTATATCATACATTTCACATTAGAAAGATTAAGAAGATCTCTCTTAATAATCAAAAATTAAATTCTTTCTTCACTCTGGCAGTGCTGTCTTACTAACACAAACCAATCAGAAGTTTGACATCAATCATGCTGTATAGAAAGTTATCATGGTCAAACTTACTGTCAGACATAGTCCTCAGATCGAGAGCAGTACAGTACAGGAGACAAGCTGTGTGTTATCTGTAGGAATCACTGGTCTCTACAAGCTTTATATTGACCTGTTACATAAATGGGGCGTGTCAGCTCTGAAGCTACAGTATAAATAAATGTCTTAAACAAATGTTATAACTTTCATTATCAATTGTGCAGAGACAACGGAGCTGAAAAAAGATGGGTTCAGGTCAATCTACAGGTGAGTTTATTTTATCAGCTGTATTTAACTCATTTCCTTTCAAATTGATCACAATGTGTTATATATTCACTACATTATTTATCCATCAATCTAAAGATAAACTATTTCAGAAACCTAAACAGAAGTTCTGATTTGATTTGCAGGTCCTGATATTTTGGCAGGCCCTGATTTGAGAATTGTGATGATTGGAAAAACTGGTGTGGGCAAGAGTGCTGTTGGAAACACCATTTTGAAAAAAAATTGCTTTGATTCCGAACCCTCCTCTGATTCAGTAACTCATTCCTGTCAAACAGCTGTGACAAGCAGTGGTAGCAGAAAAGTTACTGTGGTAGACACACCAGGGATCCTGGACACTGAGATATCAGCAGATGTAATCAAAAAAGAAATTGTGAGATGTGTCAAACTCTCATGTCCTGGTCCTCATGTGTTCCTGCTGGTCATGCAAGTTGGTCGATTCACTAATGAAGAGAAAAACTCAGTGGAAGCTCTGCAAGAGCTGTTTGGTCCAGAAGCAAACCAGTACATGATCGTGCTGTTTACCTATGGTGATAAGCTCAGAAACAAGACCATACAAGAGTATGTATGTGGTGGTAACCCAAACCTCCGACGAGTCGTCCAGAGCTGTGGAAACAGGTTCCACGTCTTTGACAACACCATCAGTGACAGAAACCAAGTGGTGGAGCTGATCAAGAAAATCGATGACATGTATGCTGGAAATGG
This sequence comes from Scomber japonicus, assembly GCF_027409825.1. NCBI lineage: Eukaryota > Metazoa > Chordata > Actinopteri > Scombriformes > Scombridae > Scomber > Scomber japonicus. The sequence goes on along the minus strand of NC_070598.1, from coordinate 2,633,948 downwards.
GGCAACATACTACACAGATGCAATGTATCAACAAGTTCAGGATGCTGCAAAAAAACAAAATGTGAGAGAAGAAGACTTGGATGTGGAGATGCTTCCATTTTTTGCTGATTTTCTGGAACATGTCAAGAACTTCCTTGAAATACTTGGAAAACCATAAAATGCAAATTATGAAACCATAATCAATGATCACAACGCCTAATAAATAATCAGTGAAAATAGCACAGCTTCTATAGCCTGGATGTGTTTACTGAAGAATAATTTTAAATGGCAAAATATTATATTATACTATTGTGAACATGTGACTGCCTCAGAGGTATCCTTTCTAATCAGTAAAGAAAAGTAATGTTATAAACTGTATGATCATGAATAAGAAGAGAATGAAAGAAATAATGAAGACTGTAAAGTAACTACTGCTTGCATGTTTTTGTGGGGTTATAATATACAGTACTGTGTAAAAGTCTTGGGCCACCACTAGCTTTGCTGTTTTAGCAAAGTTCTAATGACCATCCATATTCATTTGTTGGTCTCTTTATTTAGATACAAACAGAAAATACAGGAAATGTTAAATTATGATTTTTTTCTGTCAAATTCTGTAATCTTTGGCATCTTGAATGGAATGATGTATTTGAAAGTTGGTTTTATACATATTACCACGCTTCCAATGAGTTAAACAACATGTAATGCCTAAACCTGGCGTAACTGCGCTTTTTCACAGCAGTCATTTTAACATGAAATAACAGGACAAATACTGTACAGGTGTTAGCAATTATATTAAGTAGGATTCCACTCCATTTAGGTTGAGAGAGCCAGGTGCCTGCTATTGTTCAAGTGTAAAGGGAGGTCACACTAAATACCTGCCACTTCAGCCTATAGAAGCAGTTTTTTTCTGATTTGTTTCTGTTGTATAATACAGCATCCACATATGGTCATAGCATTGCTTAAAAACAAATCTAATGGTGGCCTAAGACTAGTACTGCACAGTATTGTATATATACACTGTATATGTGGTTTGGTGTTTGAGCATTTTATTGGAATTTTAAGGAATGGCTTGAAAAACAAATAAAAATCAAAAGTGAAATAAAAGAGTCGGAGAGTCATTTTACTGACTATGAATATTAAAACAGTAATTTTGATCATGGCATCTTAAATCCACCACATTCCTAGTCTGACAATTAAAAACTAATGTCATGAATATCAAAATGATCAAGCATCGGAACATATTTCAGTATGAATAAAACAAGTATAGAAATATAGTATATAAGTATAAAAATATGTTATTAGTATAGTAACATACACGTACATTCTGAAGACTTGGTTCCTTCTGTCAAGGTTACTGTGTATTAAAAGATCAGAGACTTTATGGCATCATGACACACATCATTTATCCAGAGAGAAATCCTGAGAATTAATATAACGTTAAAGCAAGAAGAGGTATTTATGTCCATAACTTCAACCAGTAACAAAGATACAAAGGTTTTATGGGTCTGACTGAAACTCAGCAAACTGTCCAATCACTATAAGATAATCATTTATATAACAAACTAATTACTTATTATTTTAAAAAATGTGACCATCTAAATATTAAAATTCAAAACAACAAACAATGAGGATTACCATCCATTTTACTGCAGCATACCTTTCTTACCTTTTACACTGGAATACACTTTTTTAAATTATTGGTGCATTATAGCATAACAAACAAACACAGGAACATAAGACAAAGAAGTAGGACAGTGTTAGAACATAGACATTAATACACAACAGTAAAACAGTTTACATTGAACTGGGAGGCTCACTTTAACAAGATGAGAACAGAACAGAAAAGTTTAGTGGAGGATTTTTTAAATTTAAATTGTATTTTTACTTTTTGGTTTCTCCATCTGACCAGCCCAATCTTTGCCCTCATTATGCAATTTTATTTATTCATTTATATTGTCTTCTTAACTCCTGGGTTGGGTGGTCATTCCTCTCTGGATGGCTCAGCTCACAGATGAACGTCATCAGACAGGAGCCTGCAGTCAAACTAGAACGCTACATGTTATAATAGAATACTTCATAATATTATCAGTGTGTATATATATATATAGTGCCAAATCACAACAAAGTTATCTCAAGGCACTTTACACATAGAGCAGGTTTTAATTTTAAAGAGACTCAACATTCCCACTGTCTGTGTATGCCAACCAACTACAACAGTTACCAGTAAACAATAAGTAGTTACCATTTCAAATAAATTAACAAATAAACCCATAACGATACTTTTTAATTTACATGCACAGGGCAAAATAAACAGGACAAAAACACAAAAAAAGAGTTTGCGATGAGTGGGGAAAGTGGGCATGACCGTTTTTCCACTAAGGAGTGATTATAGTGCAAAACAAAAGCTTGCAATCAATTCAAAAACCCTAGCTTGATCCCTGACAAGCTACTTAAGGCACAGATAAACATTTTCATTTTTTTTCAATTTTTTTCCATTTTTCACCAATAAGGTTCCAGGTACCCCAACTTTCAGCAGCTGTCACGGCTTTTGCCACAGGAGTTGAGTTTAAATCTTTTAATATGTGTTAGACACCTTTACAAACACATTGGTGAAGACATTTCTTAATAAGGAATTTGTTCCCAGATTTTCGCAATATGCCCTGACTATTAGGCTAAATTAGGAGCTCTGTGGGAGGACTCTCAGATTGAAGCTTATTTATCAAAGGTTCAGCAGCAGGACTACACCACAACTGCTCTGCTTCCAGCATTCTATAAATACCACCTAACTCGCTCCTCTTCTTCTGCTCCCATAGTCCTGCGCTGTGCCATGCTGACTGTCCTCCTAGTGAAGACTGATGCAGTGTGATTTCTCTTTTCTCTTCTCATCTTGCTTCAGTAACATTTTGGACTGGCTTTGACCCACTGGTGATGTATGAGCTTGACCAACTATTAGCTACTAGCTAACCTGATTGTCTACCACAGTGTTTTATTGTGTTTGCTTAGTCAGGAGTCAGGAGTCTTTCGGAGTCTTCAGACAGAGACAACATTAGTGATATAGCAAGCTAGTCAATACAGCAACATTGGGCACACACTCTTAATGGCTCAGACTATCAGCTGACACTAATCATCTTCTACAGTATACAGCCTACAGCAATGTACCACACACAGCTTACTCCAAACCTAACCCACCTGATGGCAAATGCAATATCAATTAACTTTGAAACAAGAAACATACAGAATGTTAAACAAATTCATTTGGGCAGGTATCACCTTACAAGTGCCACAGATACATCACATTCATTGTGGCTTACATTTTGAAACATTTGAAAAACATTTTCTTCTTTTCCTCTTGACACATTTTGGAACAGAAATACTGGATACGTTTTGATTTGGTAACCCAAATCAACCTAAATGGGTGTATGGACAAAAGGGCAGGCAGCTATGTTGTAGAATAACCTCACAACAAAGTATCTTTGCTATGTCATTTTTGCTTTACTCTAAACATGCTGTTTCAAGAGAAACATCTTTATCCTTCCTTGAGACTGATAACTATCTGTTCTTGTCCCACCAGAAAGACAAAGAAAATACCTCTTCTTTTTGAGAAAAAATCACAAGTCTCGACACTTACATGTCATAGTTCAGATATTCTCTGAACTAAAAAATATAGTTAAGTAATATACAATATAACTTGGAGGAGAGCAACTGCAACTTCTTTACCAAATCAGCTTTACACTTTTTCTTCAAGGCTGTTGCATAAGAAATATCTGAGTGGTGATGTTTTGTAACATTGGTTGGTAAATGAGCAGCACTGTTCATTTTACAGATTGAGCATCTCATTTCTCTGTTGTTAAGTTTGATATACTCAGAGCCTGTTTGCTTGACACTTGTTACACTGCTGCTTCACTTCAGTAACATTACCATTAGCTATCTGAGGATTAACATTGTTAATATTGACATTACTGGTGCTGCTGTTTGCATTAGTCCTTTCGGGCTCTGTTGTTTTTTTCTGAGCAGGTTCCACTTCAGATTATGCAAATTTATGTTTTAGCCAGTGGTCCATGTTTGTATGGCTTCAAGTTAATATCATTGCACGTTTGTCTGTATAAGCTAACAAGAGATGCTGCAGCAGCAGAAGGGGCTCATAGCCTTGTAGAGAGCAGGTCAGAGCGCGCTCCAGGTGTTTTCAGGGTGGAAGCCAGACGGTCTGACGCAGTAGTTCCAGCCAGTCCTGCATCCTGTGCTGGTGCAAACCTTGGCTGAACATTAATTTATATCACTGTAAATGTGTGCAAGAATCTCCTGCATAACAAGCATTAGATTTGGGGCAATCAATTAAACAATGCACAAAACCTGCAGTCCTGTACTGAAATTCAGGGCCTGTACCCTACTTAGGTATTGTGCCCAAAGGTTAAACCCAGCAACATAGCGTGAGAGATAACTGAAGCATGAATTCTTGACATGAGATGTCAAAAGATTATGGAAATGAATCTAAGATAAAAAAACAAGACTGATTCCTGACAGATGGCAGTAAAGATAAAAATGTTTGTACTTTGTCCTATTACTTTTACTTTTACTTTACAACATTTTTGTGTTTACTGTGCATAGTTTCTATTGCAGGACAAAGAGCAACGGGTATAGTGAAAACAAGACCAAATGTTAACATCCACACTAACAGAACTAAAATTACAGATAAGATAGACAATGTTGACGCTTCAGAAGTCAAAATTCCCTTTTTGTGTTTCCTTGGAGAAGTGTTTCCCTGTTGAGCTGTGGTGGAAGTAAAGTAACAAAAAAAAGGACTTTTACGCTGTCTATTTCTGATCCATAGCTATCATTATGAGGTAAATGTCAAAACTGACCAGGGGTGCCTTTGGTAACCTGAATTGACTGTTGACTGTCCGATAATTTAAAAAATATAACATAATGGTCCAGACCCTGACTGTTTTTTGTTGGTTTGGTTTATTTTTAATCTTAAAAAGCTCAATGGGTGGCAAATCAGTTGAAGGTTGAAATCCTTTATGCAGTTGTATAAGATTAGAGTTCCTTCAAGCTCTGGTTTAGCTTCCACCAACTCCTGAGAAAAAAGAATCTCTCTTTAACTAGTGAATAAGAACTTCAAGTTTAAATGGGATCTCTACTGTATTTCCTATATTTCCAAGATCATAGGGAATCAAAATTAGAGAGAAAAATAGTACCTCTTATGCACAGGAATATAAAGTCCTGTAAATTAGTTATATCAAAGTAGTTTTTATAGTAGTTTTTTAGTTTGGTTTGTAATTGTAATTTATAAATAGATTGTTGTAGCCTGTTGGGGACTGAGGGATGGGTTCAGAGGGTAGAAATATTGTTGTGTACAATATTGAGAGTATAAGTGTAGAAAATAAAATAAGAAGAGTTATTTTAAAGATGATGATAATGATGATGTCATGTTGCTGTAGTTGCAGTATCATTTGTTGCAGTCGTGGGGGAGCCGCTGCCAGAGGCTTTCGCATGATTGACTCCAGCGGTTTCTGACAACCACCTGTCGACTGTAGAGGTACTGATGAAACCGTTTGCATCCAAACAGCACTGCATACCTACTCCTTTTCTATTTGATCATAGTTTTTCTCACTCTCAGTCAGTGCTGTGGATGCGTATGCGACTGGTTTCTTTCCTTGGAGTAGCAGGGCTCCTAATACACATTTTGATGCGTCGACCTGCAGCTTAACATCCTTTGTGTGGTCAAAGAGTACAGGGCCAGGTTCCTGTGTCAACAGGTCTTTCACTTGCTGAAAAGCAATGTCATGATTTGAGTCCCACACAAACTCATTGCTCTCTTTTAACAGTTGTCTGAGGGGAGCTGTAGCCTTGGAGAGTCTGGGGGCAAACCTGGAGAGGTAAGTGACCATGCCCAGTATGGTCTCCAGCTCTGATCGCCTTGACCTTGTAAGGGTCAGGCCGGATACCGTCTCGTGTCAATAGCTCACCTCAGGCACACATATGACGCTCCTGTCCTCGTTGAGCTTTATCCCTCTTTCTCTAGTCTTCTCCAACATGGCTCGCAGGTTTGCGTCGTGCTCCTCCTTGGTGCAGCCATATACCAGGATGTCGTCCATGATGGCTGCGATGCTCTGAAGCCCCTCGTAAGCCTCATCTACTTTGGTTTCTCGTGCTCACCATTAATGTTTCTCGTGAGCATGAGATACTTTTTGGTGAGCACGAGAAACATAAAGAGGGCAAAATCCCGTCTTTATGTTTCCCTGTTGAGCTGTGGTGGAAGCTATTTTTGATGCATAGCTATCATTATGAGGTAAATGTCAAAACTGACCAGGGGTCCTTTGGTAACCCGAATTAAAATAGTTTATGATGATTTGAGAATGAAAGGGTTAAGAGTTGTCTATCACATTGCAGTTTTCTGTATGCATGTAATATACACTCACTGGCCTCTTTATTAGGTACACCTATTTAATCTAATTCAATCCAGTTACTTAATTGTTATATGTAAATTAATCAGTTTTTGTTGACAAGGGGTGGAGGTGCATTGGGGTACATTATATTGAAAGGTGTTCCTAATATTTTGCCCACCCCATTAACATGCATAAGGAGGGCAAAATATTAGGAACACCAGTAAATATAATGCACTAGAATTATCACTTTTCTGACAACGTTAACAAAAACTGGAAATGTATAAACTTAGTAGAATTTATAGCAGAGCTGTTGTATTGATTGAGTTAGATTACACAGGTGTTCCCCTCATGAAGTAGACGGTGACTAGTTAATAGAATATAACTACTTAAATGCAGTATATACTAAATAACTAATTACTATATAATGTAGTTCAGAGAATACCTCAAATTGAAGATGAGCGTCAATATGCAATCTGTGGTAAGAATAGGACACAGTTAGACCTATAGTCCCCTTCAACAAAGTAAAATAACCCCTATGTGAAGCATTTACGGGGTAATTCTCCTGGATTTTATAAAATGAATTTCAGGCCCTGTATATTGAGAACATTGTTGTTTAAGTTTTTTGTGTGGTGTGTTTATGCTGGGACACTTCATTAAAAAACAAAAACAATGAGTTATTTAAAAAAGTGGAGACAGTAAAAGCAATGTTATATTTACTAAGAATAACTGACAGAGCTTATAACTTAATAACTAGCTATTTTCTACGGCATACAGAAAATACCTTACTTAGGTTTTTTGCCCAAAGGTTATATATAGCAACATTACGTGAGAGACAACTGAGAACAACTTCTTGACATGAGATGTTACCACATATAAAAGATTATAGAAATGAAACTAAGATCTAAAAAAAACGATAAGAAAGATTCCTGTCAGATGACAGTAAAGATAAACATGTTTGTACTTGCATGTTAGACACAACTAATTGTCCAGTCACTCTACAACATTTTTGCCTTTACTGTGCACTGTCTCTATCAGCTGATTGTCTGTGAAGCAAGCTCAGGACAAACAACAACAAGTATAGTGAGAGGGATGCTTAATAATGAAAACAAGACTACATGTCAACACTCACACTAGTAGCACTAAGATTGCAGATAAGATGGACAATGTTGAGGCTTCAGAAGGCAAAATTCCCTCTTTGTGTTCCCCTGTTGAGCTGTGGTGGAAGTACAGTGACAAAACAGGAACCTTTATACTGTTGATTTCTTTTCTTTTCCAAAGCTATCATTATGAGGTAGATGTCAATACTGGCTGAATTAAAATGGTTTATGATGATTTAAGTATGAAAGGGTTAAGAGATGTTCATTACATTGGGTTTTTTTGTGTGGGAATGGTGAAACAGAAAGGAAAATATATTAAGCAATTTATGAGATTTTATGAGCAAATGAGCTCATAAAATTAAAGTGAAGTAGCATAAGCACACTCTTTCTACAAGCTGGTAATGTTTAAACTCATCATCTTAGCTTAGCATATTAGCATACTAACATTTGTTAACATACCAACTAAACTCAGCTGAGGAATTTTTCTGAGCAGGTTCCACTTCAGATTATGTTATTTGACATTGTAGCCAGCAGCCCATGTTTGTATGGCTTCAAGTTAATCACTGTAAACCTGTCTATGCTAACAAGAGATGCTGCAGCAGTAGAGGAGGCTCATAGCCTTGCAGAGTGCAGGAGAAAGCGCTCCTGTGACCTACTAACGCAGGAGTGTCAAACTAAATTTCACTCAGAGCCCGATCAGCATTACGGTTGTCCTCAAAAGGGCGGTTGTAATTGTAAGACTGTATAAATACGTTGTTGAATAATGAGGGCTGAGGGATGGGTTCAGAGGGATACTATTGAAATTATTGTTGTTTATGTTTTTTTGTTTATATTGGGATACTTAGTTTGAGCATAAAATAAAGAGTTATTTTAAAAAGTGGAGACAGTTGAAGTACTGTTACATTTGACTAAGAAAAACTGACAGAACTTAACTATCACTCCCGTCAGGTAGGCACGGACCACAGTTCTTTGTTACAGATGATTTTATTACGACCACCACCGTCGAACTGTTAACATACAACACGCAATTAAACATATTTCACACATATACAGATGCATACAACACAGTATAAGAAAATTAAATACCTCGCTGGCTGCACCCCTGAGGGAATGAGTCCACCATGCAACAAAACATTTCCTTTTCTTCTTCTTCTTCTTGAAGTGTTACAATCAAAACAAAATCTTGGCGTGAAGTGTCACATCAAACCGTCATTCAACAGAGAATACATACAATACAGAGAAACATTATTTCCTCTTAGGCTGAAGTGTTGAATAAAGAAATTAAATATGCATAAAAATAAACAGTGTTAAATAAAATATTCTACAAAACATAAATGACAACATAAATAATATTTATGGCAGTTAAATTAACGTCAATAACAAACTATTTTCTGCCACACACAGAAAATACTGTTGACTGTAACAGATTACAGTTACAGTCATTTATTTTGTCATTAAGCAGCTACATGTAACTTACTCCCCATCATTGTGAATCAGTGTGTATACAAAATCAATTTAACTATAACTGTAACTTTCTTATGTCAAATACAAACAACAATTAACAATGGGTTTAACAGTAGGGTGTCAAATTTATGGGGGTTAATGTTTTTATTTCTTTCTATGAAATGTTATTATTATTGTTATAGTGTAATAAAATCCAAACCCAGCCGAAACAATCGCTTGTGTTAGTTAATTACTTAGTGATGTTACTTATTGTCGAGTGTCTAGTCAGACTTATAAGACAGCAGATGTGCTTCTGTAGTGGTGAAACAAGAAAAGCTTCTTACATGACAGAACCCCCTTTGTCTCTTGGCCCAAACTTTACAAAGAGAATCTGCAACAAAAAAGGTTTCCTTTAAAAACACAGCTTGACTATATAAACAAAATGTAACTTTTTTTTTTCAATGTAATGAACAATAAAACATAAAATGGCCTTCTGGGCTCATGATAACTTGATCTAACCAGAAAAAAGTCTCACGATATTAAAACTGTCATTTATAGCAGTATAACATGAAGGTTAAGTTAACATACAGGACAAAATTAAAAGAGTAAAATATGAACAAAGTAATCAGAGATCAGAAAAATAAATACGTGTTTAAAAAGATAAATATTAAAATGGATGAAGTAACAGTAACCACTATACTGTTGTCAGGGATTAAAAACAGATACCAGTCAATTCAAATGTTTAAATGTGTAAATAATAAAAAAACACTGGTAATCACTATATATCCCAGTATTACAACAAAGAAGATGCAGATAAGAAATGCTGATAACTTGCCTCAAAAAATCTTTTAAGGAAATAGTTTCCTGAAGTTTATGTCTAACTGAAGTCCAGTGCAACCAGAGCGAGCACCTTCAGGACAGAAAGAACATTTACACCAAACGTCCAGCAGATGGTGATATTGTACCTTTTATTGTACAGTGTACTGTTCGGTTCAGGCCGACAGAGTTCAGCTGATCCTCACACAGAAACACTAGTTTGATTACACAGTTTAACATACAAGATGAGGAAAAAACATTTAGACATTAAACATTTTTACATACCAACATGAGAGGAACCTGTATATTAATTAAACCAGCAGTAAGAACATCATTGTGTTACAACCAAAGGAATCAGTTTGTGGAATAACTGCAGTGATGAGCTGAAAACAGGTGAGACTTTATCCAAACTAATACTGAACAGTTAAGAGATGGACCAGTGATTTTTATTTGTTTTGTTCATGGGTTGTTTGAAGGATTTAGTGAATCTGTTTGGATTGTATTTTGTTCTTGTTTTGTCCTAAAGGGTTGATTTGTTTGAGTTGATTGAGTTAGATAACACAGACACTGATGGCTGTAAATTGAACTTATATTTGCTATTATCAGTGTATGTACAGCATGAGGGTGTAGGACTAGAATGATTACATTTTACATTACATCACAGATAAATTTGATTGAAACTGACATTGACTACTAATACAAAACTATACTATACTTAAAATAAAAACTGGTCAATTTGAGCCTAAATGTAATAAGGGGGATACATTAAACAAACCGTGTCATATTTTACATTGTGTCACACAGATAAAGAAGGAAAAACTAAATTATTTATCCTTCTGTCTATTTATTTGTTTTGTGTTTTATAAGAATCTGGTTAACCTCTGAGATGTGTGAGGTATTTATTATTAGGAAGAAAGGATCAGTACTTCAATCACTGCAGAGACACTGAATTTATCACGCAACTGGGTTTTACTGGTAAATGTAAAGTTTATTTATCTCATCGGTTTACAAAGGTTAACAAAGAAAGAGGGAATAGTTTCATCAACTTAGAAATATTTAGTTATTTTACAAAATGTATGCACCAAATTCAAACAAAGGGAGAGGAAAACCAAAAATGAAATTTATAAGTGACAAATAATTTCAAAGTAAAAAATCAGTTAATTCAGTCTGTTGAATCATTTTACAGTCTCAACTGTTTTTTTTTACTTTATTGAAACATGCAGCGATTTGGTTCATTCTCATCCAGTTCATTTAACATCCTGTTCACTGTCTGCATTAGTTCTGTTACTTGAGGTTGACGTGAGGTTTTGTTATCAAAAACAACACACCTTCTGCCACACTGTTTAACTATGTTCTTGAGTTCAGGCTGGCATTTCTGTAAAAACTCCTCAAAGCTCATTTTTGCATGCTGCAGATCTTCCCCACGAGTAAACAGGATGATTGTTTGTTTAATTTGGGTACAAAAAGCTGCTTCAATCTTTTTCACTATGTTTTTCTCACCATCTGTGAATCTGCTAACTTGCATCACAAGTAAGTAAACACAAGGATCTGACTGACAGAGCTGTCTGCACTGTGTCACATGTTGGTCCTTATCTGGTGATTGGATATCATCATCAAAGATGTCTGGAGTATCAATAACACGCACACATGTACCTAATATCTCAGTTTCTGCTGCCTGACACTCTGTGGTGACAGACACTGGACTAGGATATGACTCAAACTTTGTCTCTCCAAGGATTGTGTTTCCAGTCGCACTCTTCCCAGTCCCGGACATTCCCAGCAGAACAAGGTTCACTTTGATGCTGGAGTGATTTCCTGTATTAAGGAGAGAAAGAGAAAGAGAGAGAGAGAGAGAGGGAGAGAGAGAGAGAGAGAGAGAGAGAGAGAGAGGGAGAGAGAGAGAGAGAGAGAGAGAGAGAGAGAGAGAGAGAGAGAGAGAGAGAGAGAGAGAGAGACAGGGAGTGAGAGAGGGAGAGAGAGAGAGAGAGAGAGAGAGAGAGAGAGAGAGAGAGAGAGAGAGAGAGACAGACAGACAGACAGACATGAGTTGCTATAAGTTTTTGTCATAAATTAATTAACCTTCACAATACATACTTTTTGCATGGGGAGGCTGTTGTTCATCTGCAGGCCTATAAAGTAGAGGCAAAATCATTAATTGAGCAGGAACCCTTTTCAATAAACAGCTCATCTTCAGTGTAATAATATATATATATATATATATATATATATATATATATGTATATTGTCACCACCACAATAACAACAGCAACAATAATAATAATAATAATAAAAATAATAATAAAATAACAATGATAAATCAAGGACTGTGGTGTAGATGTATTCAGGCTTGGACTGCTATAGATGTGTATAGACGTACATAAGATCCTGTTTCATGAACACTGTGGGTTTTCCAGTTGTCTCTTGCGGCCCCTCTATCTCCACCCCTTGTGTTGAATGTTCATCCTCCTCAGAGTGTTGTTTATTAGTTGGGTTTTGTTCATCTTTGCATTGAAGTGACTCATCTGCCTTCATTTCAGTGTGTTGATCAGCAATCCTAAAAAGTAGAGGCAGAATCATATTAACTCATCAAGAAGCTTTTTGTAGAACCACTTCATATTTGGTGTACTACTACTATTACTACTGATAATAATAATACTAATAATTATAATAATGTGTTCAAATCTGTCACTTTTCATTCATTTTTTTTAACCTTTTGTTGGTTGACATGATATTTCTGTCTTCAGTCTTTTCTCCCTGTTTGTTGAATGAATCCTCCGTGGTGGAGAACTTGAATGGGTTAGATTCTTCAGGATTTTGTGATTGCACAACTATGACCTCCTCTGTGGGTTTTCCAGTTGTCTCTTGCGGCTTCTCTATCTGCTGCACCCCTTGTGTTGAAAGTTCATCCTCCTCAGAGTGTTGTTTATTAGTTGGGTTTTGTTCATCTTTGCATTGAAGTGACTCATCTGTCTTCATTTCAGTGTGTTGATCAGCAATCCTAAAAAGTAGAGGCACAATGATATTAACTCATCAAGAAGCTTTTTGTAGAACCACTTTATATTTGGTGTACTACTACTACTACTACTACTGATAATGATGATGATAACAACAACAACAATAATAATATTTTGTTCAAATCTGTCACTTTTCACCCTTTTTTGAACCTTTTGTTGGATGGCATGGGATTAATGTCGTCAGTCTGTTCTCTTGGTTTGTTGAATAAATCCTCCATGGTGTAGAACTTGAATGGGTAAGTTATTTCAGGTTATTGTTTTAGTGACAGCAGAACTATGAACTCCTCTGTGGGTTTTCCAGTTGTTTTGTTTTTTATCTGCTGCTGCACCTTTTCTTTTATAAACCAATCCTCTACCACCAACAAGCACATGTCCCCAGGACAATTGAAATCTATTCTGAAAAAAAAAACCCAAAACACAATAGACTTTATATCATATTCATACAATAAAAAATCCTATGTGTGGTCAAATTGTCCTTTTGATAAGCCAAAAATACTTTCCTTTTATTTGACAATGCTGTCTTACTAACACAAAGCAATCAGAATAATAACAACAATCATAACATCATCATGGTCAAACTTACTGTCAGACATGGTCCTCAGAGCCAGAGCAGTACAGCACAGGAGACAAGCTGTGTGTTATCTGCAGGAATCATTGGTCTAAACCTGTTTATATAGACCAGTTACGCAAGGGTTGCAGGGTGTGTCAGCTGTGAAGCTACAGTATAAATAAATGTCTTAAGCAAATGCTATAACATTCATTGACAACTGTGCAGAGACAACAGTGCTGAGAAAAGATGGCTTCAATTCCTGCATGTGAGTTTTCAAGCATTTCATTTAATCATTTAATCTACTGTATTTAACTCATTTGCTATCATCTATCACAGTGTGTTTTATACACTAAATGTTTTCTTCATCAAGCCAAAGATAAACTCTTGTAGAGAAAGTAAAGAGAAGTTCTGATTTGTTTTTCAGGTCCTGATCTGAGAATTGTGATGATTGGAAAAACTGGTGTGGGCAAGAGTGCTGTTGGAAACACCATCCTGGGAGAGAAGCGCTTTGAATCCTGTCCTGACAATGAGTCAGTAACTGTGTCCTGTGAAAAATATACAAAATGTTTGGACAATAAAACAGTTACTGTGGTAGACACACCAGGGATCATGGACACTTCGAAAGAACCAGATTACATCACAAGTGAAATTGTGAGATGTGTCAAACTCACATGTCCTGGTCCTCATGTGTTCCTGCTGATCATGCAAATCGGTCGATTCACCAATGAAGAGAAAAATGCAGTAGAAGCTCTGCAAGAGCTGTTTGGTCCAGAGGCAAACAAGTACATGATCGTGCTGTTTACCCGTGGTGATGATCTTGATGGCATGACCATAGAACAATATGTAGGTAAGGGTACCGAAGCCTTCCGACGAGTCATCCAGAGCTGTGGAAGCAGGTTTCACGTCTTTGACAACAGGAAAAGTGACAGAAACCAAGTGGTGCAGCTGATCAAGAAGATCGATAACATGGTTGCTGGAAACGGGGGGCGATGCTACACAGATGCCATGTATCAACAAGTTCAGGACGCTGCACAAAAACAAAACAAGAAAGCAGAGGACTTGGATGATTCTATTTTTACATTTATGAGTGCAGTAATGAAACGTGTTCTCAAATTCTTCCAAATACTTGCCAAACCGTAAAATACACAGTATAAAACTATGTGTGGTTTGGTGTTTGAGAATATTACTGGATGTTGAATTATACATACTTGTGGAATAACAAATGGCTTGGACAAAAAAATAAATAAATGAAATAATCTGAGACTAAAGAGTTTGTTAGAAGAATTTTTTTTGCCATGTGATTATTAATACATTAAATTTGGTCTCACCACCTTAAATCCACCATGTTCCCAGTCTGACAATTAAAAAACGCATTTCATTAGTATGAACATTATTTGAGTATATAAAATATTTCAGTATGAATAAAATAATATGAGTAAAAATATGGTATTAGTATAGTAGTAATAGTATAGCATGGTGAATGGAGATTGTGAAGAGGTTGGTTCATTATGTGAAGGTCATTGTGTATTAAGGGATCAGAGACTTTATGGCATCATGACACACATCACTTATCCAGAGAGAAATCCACAGAATGAATCTAACTTTAAAACCAAAAGAGAAACGCATGCTCATAACTTTGGTCTATTCACAGATACATTCTCAAAGCTGTTCTGACGAGTTTTGCAGAGAGACGAAGAGCACATCCAAACCAGAAAAGATATAAAAGTTTTGAAACTCAGCAAGCTACCCAATCACAACAAGATCATTATTTATGTAATGGACAATTACTTTCTAATTTTGACCATCAAAACAATACAATTCAAAGCCATCCACCAAAGAAATCTTTGGTATTTAACAGCAGAATACTTTTCTCACCTTTTATACCAGAATTAACCTAATTCTAAAACACATCAACTGACTGAGAATACAAATCAGCACTTTGCTGTGATCAGATCGTGGTCTCTTTGTCTATCTAATCTCTGCCCATTATTTTATTATGCTATGTTGATTTTTATAATTTAAGTTACAAAAAAAGGTATTTACATTTACATTTATTTATTATACAAGCTGTTACAACACAAAGACAATTTAGTTTTAATAATGAGAAGATAGAGGCACTAACTGAAAGTGTGCACTTTTTATTGTACATCCCTAACAGGAATTTATTGTTATTCAAAAAAATAAACACACACACACACACACACACACACACACAGAGGATACTTTTTAATACGAGGCAAAAAGGGCAGGGGCTCAAGCACCTCTAGGGCCCTATGTGTGCATGTGCCTGTGCCCCGCCCTGATTGTTTCCACCTGTTTCCCATTACCTAGTGTGTGTATATAGTCTGCGTTTCCCTTTGTCCTGTGCCAGTTCGTCTTGTCATGTCAGATAACCATGCCAGCCATGTTATCCCAAGTTAGGTTTTGAATTCTGTGTTAATGCCATAGTCTTTCTTAACATTATTTTGATACTTTGCCTTTGTCCCGAATCTTTATTGGTTTTCCTTGAAAGAGTGATTGTTTTTGTTCTACAGTTTTTCCTCTCTGTGAGTGATTTTTCTTTGCTACTTGTTATTAAATGGTCTTTAAATGACTGGATAGGCCTACAGTCAAAACGTTACATGCTTTTAAAAATTATTAACAGACTTTAACACCAACAATAATAAACTATTTGCAATTAAAAACTATAATTTTTGCATAAAGAAAATACTTAAAACTGTAGATAAAGCTCAGTAGCGGTGATACGTTAATGAGGTGTTAATAGTGATAAGTCGAAGATATAAGCAAAGGGTCAAAGTGCGATGGTGACGCTGAATTCTGAGCACCTAAGGAAACTGAAAAATGCTAATATGAACATAGCTTCAAGGGTCAGGGCGATGTGAGGAGTTTGGTATCCTGAGCGAATGGTGTGTATGCAAGTGGACAGCAGTTTGGCGGTAAGAGGAAGCCGTTTAGGAGGTTTGGCTGATTCTTGGCGGTGGAGACCAGAGAGAAGTGACTTTACTTGTGGATGGTTTAAAGCTGGGCTGGGATTACCTGTGATTAGTTTGGAGAGAAAAAAACTAGTACCACTGAGGTAGGATTTGATAGTAGGCGTTCTAATGTTCATGGTAGAATGAGCATAAGTGATGTAGCAGATGACGGTGACCATCAAACGAGGGGAAAATGATGTTGTGACAGTAACCCCCAAAACCGGCATCAGTGTAGAGCTGGATGTCAAGGGAGTTGGTCAGTTGATCATCATAAAAGAAGGAGATACCGTTCCAGTTAGAGAGGAGGTGGAGCCACAAGCGAAGCTCGGCAAGACCTGATTGGTTCAGTGAGAAGGAAGACAGAAGCGACGGGACTGAAGATGCAGGTGGCTCTAAGAGGTGTCGATAATGAAATAGTTATGGTGACAAAATAGGACAACATGTATGTTACGTTGAATGTGTGAAATGGGCGTTGATAATGAAATGGTAGAAGTGATGAGATAGGACAACGTGTAGGTTACGTTGAATGCATGAAAGGGGGTAGTCACAGCTGGCCATTTGGCGGAGAACGATCAGCCACCATGGGGCGGAGCGGGGAGGTTGCTATGGTTGCGAGGGCTGGATCTCGAGGACATTGGACAATCAACCTGTCAATCAGGACGTAGCCACGCCCTAATGCATACCCTGCTTTATCGTCACATATAAAATCAGGGAGGCCAAAATGTCCCAAATGAACATCATACTGCATTGAAGAAGGCTTTAAACTAGCGATTGAGACCATAAACACATTTTGAAAACGTTTACTGAGGTTAGAAATCAAGTGAGAAGTTTGTTGACTTGTATAGAGACGGAAGTCCTCTTGACACCAAAATGATAATACTGACAAGTCTGAGTAGAATGACTAGCGCAATAGTGATGTCATGCGTGCCGATCCGGGCAATGATTGGCTTTGGTGAAAACCTGGAAGTGCGGGAGAACCGGTGGCTGTTGTTGCAGCTGAGTAAACAATGAAGCTTTAGTTTAATGTGGCTGAGGTTGATAGGGAATGCATCCTATGCAGGAACCATTAGAAGCGGACGGCAGTTTGGTCGCTGATGTCGGGGTCCGTTTGTGGATGTAAAGGCGGCCGGACGGAGAGCCACGAGTTCGGTGTGGTGGAGAATTATCTGGACTGTTGAAGCGGCTGAGGAGGGGAGAGTTGAAGCTGCGGCTCCAGCGGCTTTGTCCATTGCTTCCCTGGTTTTTTATAGGAGGAGCCGGAAGGCGTGTAATTGGTGTTTGTTCCTGTTCCTGAAACTGCGCGTATCAAGCTTCGATTATTTTTCTTTTATTTCTTTTTCTTTTTTACCTGATATTGTTTTTTGTTTTGTTGCATTGCCGTTTCTCGACAACATTGTAAATGGGGACTTTCAAGGTAAAATAAAGGTTTATAAAGAAGTGAGCTCGCTATAATGACGAGATGAAATCGCAGTCGCCCCCCTGATACATTTTAGCACGTTTATTTATTTTTTCATATTAACTTGACAGGAAGATTTAACGTCTTAGTTTTGACAGCACTAAACGGCATGATATTTTTCATCATCATATCATGCAAACCCAGTTGATAAAATCTGACTATGCCCTTGCCTAAGAGAGGGGTCAATGGCAACCTGAATAAATGTAGTCTACTGTTTTATGTCCGTGTTACATACCTGTCCCTCATCATGTTCCACTTCCATCAACTTCCACTTGCTCCTCAACACTTTTGCTGGGCAATTCAGTGCTTTGGATGACGTCGACATTACTGCTGCTGCTGCTAGTAGTTGCAGTTCAGCCAAAAAGCTGTGACTTTACATTTTGATGCATCAGTATCGAGAGACTTGGCTTCATTTTCTTTGAACTTTCCCCATCCACCTTTCTCTTTACGTTTTCTGCTTGACATTATCAAAGAAATTAATGATTCACTCGTCTTTGTTCGTTCTTTTTTTTTTAACACTTGGCAAACAAATGAGCGTCTCATGCTGGTGGTTGTTAGTATCACTTAATCTGACTTTTTGGTTGATTTGTTTGAGTTGATTGAGTTAGATAATACAGACACTGATGGCTGCAAATTTAACTTATATTTTCTATTATCAATGTATTTACAGCATGAAGGGGTTGTTTTTCATATGTTTTTCTGTTTGTTTTGTTTTAATATGTTTAATAAACTAAATTCATTCATTCATTCACTGATCCAAATGTCAACAGACAAGAGTCAGACACATTGTTGTTTATATTGTAGAAAATGGTGAGTAGTAATATTGATTTTGTGACTGACTGTTCAATATCCACATTTAATTACATAGTTTCTATATTCCTGCAGAAAAAGCCTTATATTTAAAATAAAAAACTGGTCAACTTGAACCTAAATGTGATAGAGGGGATCAATTAAGCAAACCATTTTACATTGTTTAAGGATTTTACTTGTCATTCAGCCATGTAGGTACATGAAAGAACAAAATTCAGTATTCAGGTCCTGGGGCCTGTTTCAGAAAGCAGGTTTAGTGAAAACCCCCTCGTATTGTCTGTACGACACCACATGGACATGCTCTCAGCTCAGAATAAGTTTTCTCTTCAAGGTCATGTTTCCAAGGCAACCGTCTGACAGGCTGTCACAAATGCAGTATTTGAACGTGATTGATAGCCAAGTGGTTACTGCTCATGCTTCATGGTGACAGTGTTGCTGGTTCGATACCAATAAGGAACTCTCTCTCTCTATACCAGCTACTGTTAATTTAAGGTGAAAGTGCCCAAACATAAAACTAAATTTGACTATTGCACTTAAACGTTTACTTTTGTAGTGTTGTATGTATAAAGGCATGTACGTGTTGCTTTCAGATAGACAATATTAAATGCTGGCAGTGTTGGGATGGCTGAAAAATGTACTTTCTTTTTTGTTTAGAAGATTTAATCAACTACTGAAATATATATCACATGTTGAATGTAGCATTTAAATGCTGTTTAATGAGGTAGGGCAGGCTAAACAACAACACGATTGCTTGTAATCAATACCTTATTTGTTTGAGCTATATTTTTATATTTCATATTCAGTTGCTGCCAAGTAGGCCTACGTTTTGTACCTATTGGGGTCTGCATGAATATTAAATGTGCCGCACACACACATACACAGAATATAAATGTTGAATAAGTCGACCACTCGAGACAAAATGTTTCTCTTTTTTTCCATTAATACTCACTGTTGACTGTCAGTAATTTTCTGCCACATCAGCTCATGTTCTTTTGCTGCTGCTACTGTATTGCTTTTTTTCTTAAATATACTCATCATCTGCATGTATTCATTAATATTTCTAATATATTAATATTCCCTTTGGGGAGAAGTAGGAGGACTGAGCCCTTTCTCCTGTTGTCATGGTGAATCATGTTATCTGTGCTCCATTGATGAGGGCTTGGTATCTCCTCATGTATGAGCTTCACTCAGAGTTACTTTGACTCAGAGTTGATTGAACTAACTGAAAACTCTGAGTTTGACAGCTCAGAGTTGGTCAACCTAGAGTTAAGGTTTTAACTCCGAGTTAGTTAAACCTGCTTCCTGACACATTAATATAATAATATATCAATTATGTATAAACATACACATATATTAATATACATATCAACATATACTACATATATATATCTATATATATGCACATGTATATACAAATATGAGATAAAATAAAGAACATTTATAGTAAAAAGAATAAAATATGAGAAGCCTAAAATAGAGGTAAATCTTCACATACCAAGAGACACTGAGTTTATAACACAACTTGGTTTTATTGGTAAATGTAAAGTTTATTTATCTCATTTCATCAGTTTACAAAGGTTAACAAAGAAAGAGGGAATCATTTCACCAAATATTTGGCACTTTATGCACCTGTTTCAAATAAAAATTAAAATAAACTTGGTTAAATACTGATTATTAAGAAGTGAGAGGAAAACCAGAAATGAAAGTTATAACTGACAAATCATTTCAAACTAAACAATCAGTTAATTCAATCTGTTGAATCATTTTACAGTCTGAACTGTTTTTATCTATATACAAGAAATCACATCCATCACTTTATTGATCTGGTCTGATACATGAACAGTATTGTTTCTGCTGTTTATTTAACATCCTGTTCACTGTCTGCATTAGCTTTGTTACTTGAGGTTGAAGTGAGGTTTTGTTCTCAAAAACAACACACCTTCTGTCACACTGTTTAACTATGTTCTTGAGTTCAGGCCGGCAGTGCTGCAAAAAATCTTCCAAGCTCATATCTGCATGCTGCAGCTCTTCCCCACGTGTAAACAGGATGATTGTTTGTTTTTTAGCTCTGCGACCAAAAGCTTTTTCAAACTTTCTCAGTATGTCTCTCTCACCATCTGTGAATCTGCCAACTTGTATCACAAGTAAGTAAACACAAGGATCTGATTGACAGAGCCATCTGCACTGTGTTACATGTCGGTTCTTATCTGATGATTTGATGTCATCATCAAACATGTCTGGAGTATCAATGACACGCACACATGTACCATTTATCTCAGTTTCTGCTGCCTGACACTTTGTGGTGATCGGCATTGAACTGGCTTTTGAAACAAACTGTCTCTTTCCAAGGATTGTGTTTCCAGTCGCACTCTTTCCAGTCCCGGACATTCCCAGCAGAACAAGGTTCACTTTGGTGCCAGAGTGATTTTCTGCATTGGTGTCAAACAAAAAGATTAAGTTTGTAATAATAATTCACAACTGTTCAGACACATCTTGAAAACCCTGGTCTCACCTTTTAATACTGTCTCAGGGCCAATGGAGTCCTTTTTCTTGCTACCTGAATGAGTGAGTGGTCCAACAGACCTATTAAACAGAGGCAGAATCATATTAACTGAGCTGGAGGCTTTTTGTACAACCAGCTAATCTTTGGTGTAATAATACTGCATAAAATGTCAATAATAATAACAATAATAATAACAATAATAATAATAATAATAATTTGCTCATTATGTCTGAATCTACATCTTTCAATTTTAATTTGTTTTACCCTATTTGTATTACCTTACTTTTTTCTCAGTTTGCTGCAAAGATCCCCCATGGTGCAGGATTTGAGTAAGATATTTTATATCTTAATGGCAGCACAACAATGAACTCTTTTGGGATTCCAAGTTATCTCGTGCAGCTTCTCTATCTGCTGCTGCAGCTCTTGTTTTGTAAACCCGTCCTTTACCACTAACAAACACATGTCAGGGTCTCGTCCTGAAGAAAATAACTTTAAGTCGTGACTTCCTGTGTTGATGTTTGGGGTAAAGGTTACCTCATATAGTCATTTTCATATGTCTCAATTTTTTTTCAAATAATCTGCAGTCCCCAGGACATAAATCATCCTTTCTGTGAGAAAAAACACACACACAGTAGAGATTATATACATACAATGACAAATCCTGTGGCCAAACTTCCTTTAATAATGCAAAAGACTTTGCTTTCACTGTGACAGTGTGTCTTATTAACACAAAGCAGTCAGAATATTAACAACAGTCATGCTGTATAGAAAGTTATCATTAAAAAAACTTACTGTCAGACATAGTCCTCAGATCCAGAGCAGTACGGTACAGGAGACGAGCTGTGTGTTATCTGCAGGAATCGTTGATCTCTACCTGTTTAGATCTATTACGCAAGTGTGGGGCGTGTCAGCTGTGAAGGTACACTATAAAAAAATGTATTAAACAAATGCTTTAACATTTATTGTAAACTGTGCAGAGGCAATGGTCTTGAGAAAAGATGGAGTCAGTTCCTGCAGATGAGATTTCACCCTATTGTTTTATTTCATCTACTGCTATTTAAATTTCATCACAATGTGGTTATATTCACTGAATTGCTTATACTTAGTGAAACATGGCTGAATGAATGTAGCTGTTGTGCGATTCTCAATGAGGCAGCACCAACAAATTTTAGTTTTATTAACAAGTGTGGAACTGGTAAGAAAGGCGGGGGAGTTGCTGCCATCTTTAAATCTGTATTTCAGTGCAAGGAAATTACATTAGGTGATTTTAGCTCTTTTGAACATCTCTGTTTTTTATTAAAAGGTGATCCAAAAGTTATTTTTTTAATCATTTATAGACCTCCAAGATACTCAAGAAAATTCATTGATGAGTTTGCTGAACTGCTGTCAGTTATCTGCACTGTATGATAACAGGGGATTTTAACATTCATGTAGACAATAACATGGACAGCAATGCCAAAGAACTCTCTGCTCTACTTGACACTTTTGGCCTCTTGCAACATGTGAAAGGGCCCACACACACTCGAGGACACACTCTGGATCTGGTTATCTCTAAAGGTGTTGATATTTCTTCTGTTGATGTTAAGGACTTGGCTCTTTCTGATCATTTTTGTGTGTTCTTTGACTTACAGATCATTCCAAATGTTCAGTTACCCTCTGTGTCTGTTAGGAGAAGGTACATAAATGAGAATACCAGTACAAAGTTTATGGAGGCTATAGCTATGTCACCAACTGTGAGTGCAGAGTCAGTTGATTAACTTCTGGATAAATTTAACTGGAAAATCTCAAATGTCATGAATGCTGTTGCACCTATTAAAACTAAGACGACCTTGATCAGAAAGAAACCACCATGGAGGAACACTATGATGATAAAGGCTTTAAAAACAGAATGCAGGAAAGCAGAGCGTAACACCACTTGGACAAACTGTTATAGGTTGGATAGATGTATTTCATACATGTTTCAGCAGTTGGATGTGAGGCTGCACAAAATATAGAAACAATAGAAGTAGTAATACACTATCTCAGAGACGCTTTTCGTCACATACATATTTGTTATGTATACTTTCATTTTGATTCTATCACAACATATGCTGTTTCAATAAAAACATTTCAAATTCTTCCTTGAGACTGATTACTATCAGTTCTTGTACTAAAATAAAGAAAATATGATTTGCTATCACATAAAAGTCTTACATCTCAGACTCTACTGGATACAATCAGACTTCATTACAAGACAGCGGATCAGGTATGACAGTGATGTAGAAACGGATTCTTTGTCAGTTTGCAGTGAAGTTTTAAAACAACATCTGTGAAGCAAAACGACGAGTATCTCTAACAGACATAGCAAAGATGCCTTGCTGTTGTTGTGAGCTTGTTTTGATACTCAACAACATTCCTGCATGTACTTTTATTCATGCAATGGGAAATGTTAGATCAAAATAATAAAAGGTGTACTAAAGGTCATAACTGACCTTGTTTGAAATCAAAAGTGTCCTGCTGTCAACAGTTTTACATGTGTCTTTTACAATGGTGGTCTATGGGGAAAATCCTTTTTGGGTTGCAGGGGGCACTGTAATACTGCAAGTGACCACTGGGAAAAATTGGCTGCAAGGCTGAACAGTGGCACCCAATCCCTAATAATACATCGGTGGGTTACACAGTCTGAGGAACTGCTGTGTTTGATTAACGAAGTATCAACTTTGTTATTAAGGTTGTACATGGAGTTAATATTCTTATATTCTTTTTATGATAACAGGATGTACCACTTTTGAAAAAAACTAACTTGTGAACTGTCAACCAGCATATTAGGTGGATTACATACCCACATTCTGGAGCGTCTCATAGAGCTTGAAACCCAATTTACTTGCGGATAGTGTTGTTCTGTGCTCTAAAAATAGTTTCTTTGCAGTCCAGCTATTCAGCTCAATATTTCATTTTTCTAGTTCTGTCATTTTAAGGTAATGTTCATTTGAACTGCTGCTTGTGTAACTAATCATTTGCCCTTGAAAAAAGGCTTTAAATGTCTCCGATCTACTTGATACTTAAGTTTAAGCTTAAGCTTAAGTTCAACCAAAAACAAGTATCAATATTTATTCCAATACATTCCAAAAACTTTCGATCATGCAGCCATCTTGAGCTTGAATGCCAAACAGAAGAGCCTCTATCTGCTGACATAACATAACATTATCAACTAGTAGTAAGGCTCAATAATAGTAATACTCACAATCATTCACACAGGATATCAAGGGTTTTGAAATCAATATAATCAATCTGTGATTAAGACTGTTGGGTTGCAGAATGATATGAATATTCACACCCAGCTAGCTGTTGAACATCATCAATTTTAGTTGTGAGTCTTAATTGCTAACATTAGGAAGTTCTGACTTGTTTAAATGGTGCAATTTAATCAGGGGAAGCATTTGAAAGTCTGAACATCATGTTTCTATTTAGAGTACATAACATTACTAAGAGCAAAACACACCTTAAATCTGGACAATATGCTTCTCAAAATGACACTTAAATAACATTAAATCTACCCTACTGAAGTATTGTACCAAATAGGTTACATAGCGTGAGAGTCTACTTAAGTTCGACTTCTTCACATGATATGTTATCACATATAAAAGATTATGAAAATGAAACTAAGATAACACTGATTCCTGTCAGTTGCCAGTAATGATACATGTTTGTATTTGTTTGCATTGGCACAACTAATTGTCCTTTCTATTGTGAACTGTTTCTATCAGCCAACTGTCTCCAAAGCAAGCCCAGGACAAACAGCAACAGGTATAGTGAGAAAGATGTTCCAAGATGAAAACAAGATTAAACATCAACAGCCACACCAGCAGCACTAAGATTGCAAATAAGATGAAATGATAATGTTGACATCCAAGGTTTATTTTTAATCCACAGCACTCATTATGGAGGTAAATGTTAAAACTGTTTAAGGGGTGCCGTTGGTATCCTGTACTAAAATCATTGAAATGATTTACAATGATATGAGTAACAAAGTGTTAAGAGATGTATATTACATTGTTTTTTTGGTGAGAGAATGGTGTAAGCAGAAAGGCAAATATGTTAAGCAACTTGTGAGATTTTATGAGCAAATGAGATCACAAAATGGACAAGTGCTGAAAGGTAATGTAACACTATCCAAGAATTCATATGTGAAATGTTAATCTAGTTATACTGAGGTACTTTTTCATGGCTTTAGTTCTTTGTCACTTGAGCTCCTAGCTGACTACTGAAGTTGCAAAAGCACACTTTTTCTATAAGCTGGTAATGTTTAGTGTTTAATGTCACCGTCTTAGCTTGGCATGTTAACTTTCTCACATTTGTTAACTTGCCATTTTTAAACTTAGCTGAGCTGAATGGGAAGGTAATCAACTTTGTAGGTACCAAAGTAGTCAAGAAATTAATATCATGACTTGATGACGGCAGTAGACGAAAAGTTAAAAGGATCATCAAGTTATTACACGTTATCTGTCGGATTGTCAAAATTTCATGGCAGTCCATCTATCTGGTTTGGAAAGTCATTTCACCCAAAACCATAAAATGTCAAAAATGTACTTAAGGTACTTAAAACTGAGAACTGGGTATGTATGCAAGCAAAGTTTAATGGCAGTGCATTCAATACTTCTGAGATATTTTGCTCTGAACCATAGTGAACTACATTGCCTTCTCAAGAGTCACGCTTTTGAGCATTATAAAAATATATAATCTAAAAAATGTGTCCTGTTTTGTGACAAATTGGTATGAGTACACAATATGCTTATGAAGCACACTGGTGAGTTTTTGCCTGTTTGGAGTCATAAAAGTATTAATTCTGCCAGACTCTTAAAGGTAGATATCTACCTTAAAATCTAGCAATAAACAAATCTGATTAATGCTAAATTAGAAACATAATATACTTATGGGTAAGCTTACTGATTACATCTGGTTACATGTCTAAATTAAATTCAAAAGACAGTCTCTTGACTTCAAGTAGGAGAAAAACATCTCTTGTTGACACAAGATTAATGCTCAAGAAAAGACAAAAGGATTGAAAACCAACAATAATTATTTTACAAAAGGTCACATGACACAGATAGTGGCCTATAGACAGATGATTTAAAAAGATGAGATAATGGCTGAGCACTTTTTGGTGGTTGTTTTTTCTTTTGATCTTTTGATATCTTAAAAGCTCAATGGGTGGCAAATTGGTTGAGGGTTTCAAACCTTTTTGATTTGTATTAGATTGAGTTTCCTTTAGCTCTGGGTTTGACTCCTGGGGGGGAAAAAATTGACCTTAAAAAACAACACATTGACGACGATTGTGGAGATAAGCATTAAACCAGAGAAGAGCTTTTTGATCGAGACCATCCTTCAGGTCAGAGATCCAGCACCTGTTCTCTTTCTGAGATTATCAGGTATATGCTTAATGACCATATCGCTGTCAATCTGTTTGACCATGGTACATCAGCTTTTCCACCACTATATGATCAGTTGGAATACTTATTTATATTTGGAGGGAATCTCTTCTTCCAGCAGACCATACATGACGTTAAAGTTCAAATAAAAAAACAGTCCAAGTCTTTGCTGTATAGTCTAGACCTCCTGAACTCTGTAATAGTCCATCAGGCGGTGTTGCTTTATTTAATTTCCATCACAATAGATAATAGGGCATTCATTTGTTGTTACATAATAAATCCATTAAAGAACAGCTCTGACAAGATGTCTCATCATACTATGATCAAGGTATGGCA
This sequence comes from Scomber japonicus, assembly GCF_027409825.1. Classification (NCBI taxonomy): domain Eukaryota; kingdom Metazoa; phylum Chordata; class Actinopteri; order Scombriformes; family Scombridae; genus Scomber; species Scomber japonicus. The sequence goes on along the minus strand of NC_070598.1, from coordinate 2,607,178 downwards.
TTAATAGTCTTGGCTACTAGTTACTGGAAGATCAGTATGCTACATGTCACATCCCCCTCTCTTTCCCATATTTACTATCTGTCAACTATCAAATAAAGGTGTCTGTGCCTGAAAAAATCCATCTATAGGTCTTCAATGTAGCCCACCTCATCTTGGTGCCTGACGAATGGACCTGATTCCTCTCTAAGCATTTTTTAACCATAGCTTGTTGTTCAAGGGTCACATGGTCCAGATTTACAGGTGGATCACACAGTTTGTCTTAGGGATCGGTCTGAGACTTTCAGGTGCTTGAGTTCAGTGGAGCCTGGGAGTTTTTGACAACTGCAATAACTTGGTGTTCCTCTTGGTACACTGGATAAAAATCCATTATTCTTTGAAAGCTCCCCCTTACCTGTAAAAGAAAGTGCAATTTGTAAAACTTAACTTTGAAACAAAAAATAAACAAAATGTTAAACAAATGAATTTGCCTTCAAAGTGCCACAAATAAAACCCATTACCTTGCAGCTTACATTTTGAAACATTTTTAAAAACATTATAAGCAAGCATTGGAGTTCTTGACACATTTTCGAATAGAATTACTGAGTAAGTTATTAGTAACCCAACTAAGTAGTTGTATGAGAAAAAAAGTATGAAGGAATGTTGTAGAGCAACCTCACAACAACAAAGCATGTTTCCGTGAGACTGATTACTAACATTTCTCATCCCTCTAGAAAGATAAAGATTTTTTAATCACTTCTAAATCTTGAAACTGTGAAACTCTACTAGATCCAATCAGATTTCATTACAGGATCAGGTATGACAATGATGTGGAAACTGATTCTTGTCAGTGTGCAGGAAATATGAAAATCTTTATAAAACATCAGTTAAGGTCAAAACAAAATGAAAGTATCTCTAACAGACATGATGCTTTACTGTTGTGAGATGGCTCTGATACTTTACAACAATCCTGCATGTACTTTTATTCTTGTAGACAATGGGAAATGGTAGGTCAAAATAATGGTGAGGTACTAATCTCTGAAAAACTTCTACATATCAGGACCTGCTCCAGGTTGATTCAGGACATTTTGGACTAAAATGAGTCTTGGATAGTGTTGGTCCAACTGTACATTCAGTTTGTGAACAGGAGTCTAATTTCTGCCCCAAACTACCTCTAACAGGCCTTCATTAAACTATATTATATATACCATACTATACTATATAGCGTCATATGCACCATGACGTCTATCTAAACACTGCCTCAGCTGTTTATTTTCATTTGGTCGGAAAATAATGGAGTTAAAGCTATCAGTCAAATGGCTTAGTACAGAAGCTAACGTGACCACCAGTGTATCTGGTAAATGACCCCACTAATAATGCCTGGATTGTTATCAAACTTCTACAGTAGTACAATAGGCTCTTTACTCATAAATCGATACATTGGAAAGTTTGTAAATACACCAGGAGTTTATTAAAATAACACTTACCTGATGGCTTTTACTCTGCTGCTAAAGCTAAAGCTGTAAACATAATTGAAATCTTGCGCAATCACTGAAATACTGTGTGGTCGTGCGAGATCCTGCACAGAGCACATCGAACGTGAAGATGAGTGGCTCAATTTCGAAGGTGCTCTCTCACCAGCACATTCACTTTCCAACTAGAGAAGCAAACATATTGTACTTGGTGTACACAAATATAAACCTGAGCAACTCTGATCATATATCTGTAATGCTACTTTCCGAATACAGATCAGTACAGAGATGCAATAACAGTACAGAGACACATCAGAGTCTGGCCAGAGGGTGCAAACTCAGGACTGCTTTGAAATGACTGATTGGAACATGTTCAGGGAGGCAGCTACACGCAATCTTCACATTGATGTGGAGGAGTACACAGAATCTGTAACTGGCTACATAGAAAAGTGCATTGGGAATGTCACACTCATCAAGTCCATTACAACTCAGGCCAATCAGAAGCTGTGGATGACAGCAGAGATTAGCAAAAGGCTGAAATTCAGGGATGCTGCCTTCAGATCAGGATACAAAATAGCCCTAAGGTCAGCGAGAACTGACCTCTCCTGAGCTATTAAGAAGGCAAAGCTGACCTATACTGTACATAAAAGATGAAAGGCAATTTTTGTGACTCCAGGAAGGGATTCAAGGCATTAACTGACAACAAACTCCAGTGGCGGTTCTAGCTTGAATGACGCCCCTCTTTTAGGGTTTTATATTCTTTTAGGGTGACTACTCAACATCAGTCCATTTCACAAAACCCAGAAAAAAGAACTATAGGCCTGTATTTATAATATTATGAATGAAATGTGTGTTATTTGGAAGAAAGTTGATGTGTGACTGACTTTAATCCATTAATTCCATTAGAGTATTGCTCTATTAAGTGGATCTCAGCAAGGGGCGTGTGCACAACACAGTGATAGATTGCCATGAAGTGCTGCCCCTGGACTGATGTTTCAGTTTTAATACACCAAGATAACTTGTGAATAACCTGCTGTACTGTACTGTTTTACTGTATGGTGATATTTATTTGAACTGCTGTTTGTGCAACTAATACTTTTCCCTCAGATATAGGCTTAAAATGCCTCCCTTCTAGTTGATGCTGATGTTTCATTCAAGTTCAAACAAAAAAAATATGTCTGAATATTTAACCCAACCAATTCCAAAAACTTTTGAGTATGCAGCCATTGTAGGCTTAAATGTCACACAGAAGAGCCCCTATCTGCTGACATAACTTAACATACATTGCCTAGTAACACATGAAATAACAATACTTTAACACTCGTTATCATTCACACTGGATATCAAGGGTTTTGAACTGAGAAGTTTTCATCAGTCTTACTGTAAGACTGATAGGTTGCAGAATGATTTGAATATTCAAAACCAGCTACATGTTGATTATCATCCATTTTAGTTGTGAGTTTGAATTGCTTAAGAGCAAAATCCTCAGGTCTGGACAATGTAGACCACATGTATAGACAATATGTTTTCAATAATAACACCTCTTTAACTGTAATCATCCAAAAAGTATACCAGCTCACGCCAGCATACAGGACTGACATTATTTCATTCAGGATTTACATTAAAAAACAAAAGGAGTGAACTATGCATTTTACACATTACTCCTCCATGTCTGTTTTTAAGTAGTCAGGTGCACCTGAATATTTAAAAGCTAAACTAATAACCTGAATGTTTTTAATGTAAGCCCTTAATAAAATTGTGTCAACCCCAGGATCCTGGTGTTTGCTGGTGTACATTTTATGGTGATTGTATTTTGCCCTGAATAAGCTGGCACACTGGAAAGAGACACTGCTGTGCATGAGCTATCTTAATTTTTTACCACTGTAAATCTACCCAACTTAAGTTTTGTGCCCAAAGGTTACGCCAAACAACATAGCGTGACAGTCCACTGTCTTTTTGACGTCAACACATTTAAAAGATAATTAAAATGAAACTAAGATAAAATAAGATAAGACTGATTCCTGTCAGTTGCCAGGAAAGATAAATGGGTCAGTGACAAATAAAGGTTGGCAAGATGATAAATTCAAAAATGTCTTAAAAGATAGTTTCAAAAGCAGCATCAGGTTTGTTAAAATGTATATTTTGTGTTTTTGTTGGTTTTATGTCATTTGAAATGATATTTGGGGCCAATGATATAAAATTTGTAAAAAAACATTTTGTAGTGTTGCTAAAGTGGATTATATTTATACCACATTTTAGTTCATGTTTATTTTCCTGTACACTGTAAATCATTTTCCTGTAAAATAACAGTGAAGAGCTGCCAGCAGGGACGCCAGCAATATACTGTAATCTTTACGGTGTTCATACTGCAAATTGACTTTACAGTAGTAGTCTGTAAACCAGAAATACAGTATTTTTTTTTGTATTTACACAGTTAAATGGTTTCACAGTCTAATACAGTAAAAAAAAATATTATTATATATCATATTTCTATGATGATATTTCTATGATTATTTGGAAATTACAATAATATTCTGTTTAAGTTGTTCTCACAGTTTACTGTAGACAAGCACAGTAGATAACACAATAAATCAATTTAGCAGTTTCCTAAAATAAAGTCTTAAATACAATCAATATTAGAACTTCATTATTCTCAGGGCTATAGACAATTACTTAAGCATAATTGTGAATATTGTGCAAAATAAGATATAACAATTTAGAGGGAATCAAAATCATTTATTTAAAAAGGCAAAATCATCATGAATACTGAATACTGCTACTTTCAATGGAAAAAAATAAAATAAACTCTATTGGACAACACTGAAAAGAGACTTCGAGTAGCAAACAGAAACAGCCCATTAGTGTCTGCTTTAGACTATGACGATAAACTTAAAATTCTTAAATTGCTTGTCAGGGCATAAAGTATAGCTGACTTTTTGGGCAAATATATTTAATATGGTCTTTAACACATAAGTTTGAACTCAATAACACAATGGGTCTAAAAAAAGACCAACACAACAAATACAGAGGAAATAAGATTTTAACCTATCCTGTGAGGAATGCTTATGTTCTTGTTTCTTAAAATAGTCCTGTGAGGTAGGTTTGTGTTTTTACATCTTAGTTCCGGTGGGAGTCTGGTTGGGTGTGAACGGCCCTGATTCTTGTGGATCCAGGAGAGATGACCATGTTTCTCTGCAGCATTATTCCAGTGCTGCCACTATTAAACAATAACAAACAGGACATAATGTGTCAGGTAAGAGAGTGAGAGGAAGCAATGAAGGACAGACCATTCAATGTAAAAAAATTGCCCAATACATAGCATCAATTTGATATGAATATGATAAAATGTGAGGTGGTGTGCCATGGACAGTGTACTCAGGCAAGGGATAGTAGTCTAGCAGATTCTCCTGATTAATACAACAGTAGCTTCTCTGCATCAGTGTGAGGCTGTAAACACCCATGTCAGGAATACACAGGGCATGATACTTTTCAGCAATAAAATATAATGCTAAATCCTTATGAAAGAGAACCACTTTGATTTTTCCAGTAACAAGCCTGTCATCAATGAAAAAGTTTTGGAAAGTCTGATTGCAATCTGGCAAAACACACTTAAAAGTAAAATCAGGTGCATTTTTATGAAATGAGGATCAAACCTTAGCTCTGCTGCACCATGCTTGTGGTATGGAAATACCTTTTTATTTAGGAGGGCTTAAATATATGGTTATTTAATTTTTTCTTATATTCAAATTGCTACTTCTTACTACAATACTAACTGCTTCAATTTATACCTAGTTTTCCAACCTGTATTAATCTCTGTTGCAAATTTTAACCCACCTGACAGAGTAAACAGACTACAAAATTACCATATCTTTCGTATATATCGTTTGACTGAATTTTGATAATGCCTAGTACCATACCTATGCTTTACCTTGTGCCTGGCCTTTAAGGTATTTGTTTTTGTACAATCTGTAGGCCAGTGTGTTGTTTAAAAAGACCATGGTATTGGAACTCACTTGAATAATGATTGTATCATAGCCATAAATGCTTAGCATTAAGAAACATTTTATTTGTATCTATTTGTAAAAATAAGAAACGTGGTTTGAGTCTTCTGAGACAACTAAAAATAAATTCAGTGTTACAACATATGTTGAACTCACTAACAAAGCCAAATAGTCACCTTCAACTGCTGACTTCATTTGATTTATACATGTAGTAAGGGCCCTAATCAATCTTTGTGAAACCAGTCTTGGATCTGATGAAGTGCTGTTTATGTCTACACACTGGATATCATTTTTCTTTCACTTGCATCTTGGAATGATTATTATCAAAACAACTGTTATTGTTTGATATTAAACAATGCCATCATGTTGTCAGTGTTGTGGAAATCTAGACTGACATGCACTTGAGTCAGTTTTACTTAATAATCTTCCTGAATATATACTCAGGTCACGCCCTAAATTAATACATTCAAGTCCAGAAACTAAAACCTTGTTTTTACACAAAACATAATCTGACGGTCAAAACAACATGAGGGCACCCCTAATTGTTCTGTCACGCAGGGCGAGTGTGATGTCAAAATAAAGGCTGTTGGTAACCTGTATCAAAATGAGTTATCATGTTGTGAGAATGAAAGTGTTAAGAGAGTGTTAAGTGTTAAGTGGAGACAGTAAAAGCATTGTTGCATTTTACTAAGAATAATAGACAGAACTTAACATCAATAACAAACTATTTTATGCCACGCGCAGAAAATACTGAAAACTTTCATCAATAAGGATTGTTGATAATAAAGACAAAGGCAGCTGGATTCCTTCTCTCACACTGAAGATGTGAAAATGTCACGTGTGGAAAGCGGAGCATGTGGACCCAAATGCAAGAAACTGCAAACCGGGTTGATTAAAGCTGAAATAAATAACTTTACTATAGAACTGAGCAAAAAGCAGATGCAGGACAAGACAAGACAAGACAAGGACAAGTAGAGTAAAACTGAACAAAAGCAGGTGAGAATCAAACAGAATCCAACAACAAAAGAACAGAAAACCACAAGACTTAAATACACAAGATGTGATCACAAACAGGACACAGGTGAATTAAACAAGACACAAGTGAAGCACAGGAGGAAATCAACGTGGGCAGGAAAACACATGAACTACAATGAATGGTCTCACTAAGGGGAGTAGCTCCATCTTGTGGTGAGAACTGGAAAGAACAAGATCAATTCCATAATAGATTTCCAGTGAATAAACAAACACTGTACTCAAAAATAAATAATAAGTAAACCTAATAAATAATCAAATGCCATGAAAGTGACAAGCACATTTATGCAGTAAAACGTTCAACAATATTAAAGAGCGAATTAAATGCTACGTCTCACCAGTAAGAACAATAACACTGCAAATAAAATCAAACATTGTGAACAGAACAAGATCCTAACTCTCATCAACACATGATTATGATAATCAAACCGAGAGGGCGTCCATCTTCCCACCCTACCAACACAAATGGAGGAAAACCCTGGGTTAAATTACCGAGTTGATAACCAGCTTCGTAGTACCGCTTATCAAAATTGCAAATGTCTGGCTAAGCCTCAACCCTGGTAAAGGAGAGATATCCCGGGTATGTTAATCCAGCTTCGTAGTACAGGCCTCAGGTCAGCACAATCCGCAAAACTCACAAGCCAGAGGCCTGTACTACGAAGCTGGATTTTCTCTTATCGAGGTAACTTCAGGGTTAACTCTGGGTTTTCCGTACTACGACGCTGGTTCACTTCTTACCGGGGTAAATCACCATGGTAACTTATGCTGAACGGCTAACCTGCTCCGGAGCAGGTTATGTTCTGGATAAGAGATCAATGAGTACAAAAGCACCACCTCCTGACCAATCAGCTCTCTTAGAAAATGACCTGCCCATTCTTAAAAGATCCTGTCAACATTGGTGCGCGGATCGCGAGAGGAGCGCTTAGGAGAGAAAGAGTTTTTAGGGATAGATGCAATTTTTTAATTGGCCAAAATATATATTTAAAAAATAATCATTGAGGCACGTGGGGGATATTATTCTGTAGGTTTGACATCCTGAGATCAAAGTGTCAGGGAGCATAATAACTGTATTTATTTATTGTAATTGTAAAAAATTGACGAAAATATATATTTGTAAAATAAGCCTTGAGGCACATGAGGGATATTAGTCTGTTATACAGTTGGTTTGACATCATTCACTCAAATGGTTGAAGTGCATAATAGGTTTGTATTTTGAATGTTGAATATTAAACTAACTTAATGTCTCTATGAAAGGAAGGGCACTGAGGAAGCGCTCTGCCCCAAACGTCTGTGCCGTAATAAAGTGACATTGAATGATCAGAGTGCTGTCCGTTTATATTGTCTGATAAATTAATATTGTATGATCTCATGAATTTACACATTAACAGAGTCAGCAATTTTCGGCCAGCATTCCTTCCTGGTTTTTGCTGCTGCATCAACATTGTTGCTTTTGGCCTGGATGATGTTTGAATTCTTCATATTTTTGAAGAATAATTGTCTGCTCCTCCATGGTAAAGTAGCTCTGCAGGGTTTCTCCATGTCTGTGATTGGTCAGACGCTGCAAAGCTCCTGATGGAATTTCATGATGAGGTTTAAGAAATTATAAGAAAAAAAAGGCAACACAAGCACACAGCACTGTAATCAAGGAGAGGGAGAAAGCCTGGCAGACAATCGCGGACCGGCTCAATGCGTAAGTAGTGTAATTAATGTACAATTAAAAAGTTGAGCATAGTTTAGTGGGTATAGCCTTTGCCCCATGTGTCGAGACTATAGTTCTCGCTGCAGGCGACCCCGGTTCAAATCCCGCACCAAGCACTCCTATCCTGCATGTCATTCCCCCTCTCTGTCTCCAGTTTTCCTGTCTCTCTCTACTAACCTGTACATCAAAGGCAAAAGCCCAATAAATGTACTTTAAAAAAAAAGAAGTACAATTAATACAACAGTGCTCCACTAGAACTGTCAAATAACAATTAAAGGACTAAAGAAGTTACTGTCCAAGCCCACTAATCAACAGTTTTGATTTAAATTAAATTAAACACTTTGATTTAAATGTGGCAAGTAAAAGTGCATGCTACTCAGGAAATATAATTAAGTGCAAACAATTATTATAACTAGGTGTAGGGCAGGGGGAAGGCACATCTGCAGCTGCAGGATGCACTTCTGCAGATGAGGAGACAGTGTTGCTGGACTCCAGGCTTGAGGTATCATGTCAATTTTGTGGAAATGTCTTGCTCATTTAGCCCATAATGGATATGAAGTCAGTGATTTGGTGCTAATAGAAAATAACATGTGTAACAGGACCCAGATGCTGCTCAGCCTCAGAAGCAGCCAAGTAACATTGTGAGTATCGGCTAGTAAATAGTACAAAGTAAATCTACTGTACATTATACACAATAATGATACCACATGAATGACTATAAAATGACTGTTGCAATTAAACAGTCAACAGACTTTAATGAAACAACAATATAGTCTATTATATCAACATATTTAGAAAGACCATGGAAATGCTGTAAAACCCATTAATTTGTCACACGATTGACAGAACCGCCAGATGTATCCCTGAGAATAATCTTAGCCTGGTTGTTAGCCTGGTCTGGAGCAGGCTAGCTGCAGAGAATAAATCACCATAGTAACTGGGCTGGGATAAATTTAACCTGCTTTCATGCAACCGATTTGAGGCTAAATTCAGCCAGGATAACTAACATATCCCGGCTTAATCCCTTATCTTGGTTTCGTGCAATACCCCTCTGGTTTGGTGATCACATTCTTCATTTGACCCACTATATATAAAGACTGTGCCCAGCAGTTTTCCTTTATTGTGTGCTATCACTTTCTTTTTCTTTTTTTTGGCATTTTAAGAAATTATATTACAAAATTATGCTGGAGTTACATAGCATAAGGAAAAATATAATGACAACAACAACAAAAAAGGAAAGAAACAAAAAAAGGTCAGTAGTTTAAGTACTCAGTTATTTAGTTACGTTTCAAAAAGGTCATCCATTATTTTTAACCAACTATTCCTGTAACCTTTGCCACTAATTCATACTGTTGGCAGGCATCCGGCTACGTGCTCCGGTTATATCACTGCGCATGTACAGCAGCTCTGGGAGCAAGATGGGACAGCATTCATTGAAATATTCACAGTATTTTGATTTTATAAGAGGAAATAATAGCAAGAACATAACAGTGACATGTAAGTTGTGGTAACAAGAGCCAGTTGCAGTGATGTGTTTGAAAAGCCTATGTAGATTATAACTTGTATGTGGGTATCTGCTGGAGAAGCCACTTTAATACAATAAAGAGCAGTAAATGGGACATTGTGTCTGTTATTCCTACTAATAGTGTAAAGATTTACAGATTATGGGCCAGAATTGGCTGTGTGATGAAGGTACAGTCATTACATTTAAAGGAGGTCTGGACTAAAACAACATGAGGAATTTCGAAGGGGTTTTCATTTTCAGTAACGCAAAAGTACTCTAACGAGTTACTTTTCTCAGACGGTAATGCTGTAATGTAACTAAACACAGCACAAAGAGTAAGGAAATGTGTGTTTGGTAGAGAATTCATTTGTTGTAACAATGCTTCTTGGCAATAAATCTTATACTGTTGGAAAGCCAGTTCATTTCCCTTTTAAATGGATTCACATTGGTAAGGAACGTGCATTTGGGGGATGAGCAGCAGAACTGAGTATGTGGGTTGCACCTATGAACAATTTAGCAAATCTTCTCTGCCAATGCCAAACAGCTTATCTTGCTGTTGCTATTGACTCTTGTTGTGAGCTTTTGGTACCCCCAGGTGCTGCCAATCAGGTACCAATCAGAAACCTGTGAGCAGGTCAGTTGGTGTCTGCTCCAAGAATCAGCATGCCATGTTTGACTGATCTGGATAGGGCTACTTCAAGCTGGTGCTCCACAAAACACATATTTCATTACTTTTTGTGCTATGTTTAGTTACTTTTTAATGGAAGTAACTTTGTAATATAATTAGTTACTTTTAAAAGTAACGTTCTCCAACATTGTTAAAAACAGTGATCATGATGTAAGACATGTCAGTCGCAGTGAAAGCAGAACACAGACATGGGCTGCAACAACAACAGAACAAATTACAGTTTTGATAAAGCAAAAGCAAACACTTAAAGAACAGCTTAAATTACAGAAAAACTTCACAAAAGCAGACATGAGCAACAGAAAAAGAGCAGCACTACAGTAAGTCAGGCAACAGAGCAGTTTGATAAAAATACAAGTTGTGTATTTACCAAATGATGAAGTGATCCAAACTAATGCTGACAGATTCCTAAAGGCCTCAAAAATGACCTGTAAGTGGTAACTTCCCTGATGTGGGCTGGTAAATTATTCCATTCATGTGCTGCTTTAATTGATAAGGTCAGTTGACTGAAAGCTGATTTTATTAAATCGTATAATGACGTTTCCTGTTGTCAAGTACATCTTTAAGCATGGCAGCATCCATCTCATATACATCCTTTGATTTAAATAATTATTCTCAGCACATCTGCCTCAACAATATTTCTTATGTGGAAAGGCAGTCCTGCAACATTCAACGAAGGTGGTAGTGGCTGCAAAGCTGCAACATCCAGGCTATTATTCTTTCCCCTTCATTTCAAATCTGCCTACTACATTGTTTTATTGTGTTTTGGACTTTTTCCAGTAGAGTCTAACTGTCCTCTTCCATTGAAAGCACATCTCTTTTCTTCTTTCTCCTACAATGTCTCTGAAACTTTGAAGCTCATTTCATTCTACACAGTTCAGGCCCTCTGGTAGCAGGTGACTTAAAACTCTTACTAGTCACTTTTCTAACCATCTGTGTCAGGTTGTGATCTTCAGTATTGGTTCTGGTCTGCTACAACAAACCAAATCTATCTGGGGTGTCTGGACCCTGGATTAACTGTGATAGGTCAAATCCTGTGATGTTTCATATTTGGATTATTCTCACAATTTATGTTAAAAATCTCCCATGAAAATAACTTTCAACAAATTTTAAAATTTAATATAAAACTCACTGTGTGATGATGGTGGGTAATACAGTGCAATAAGCATAAAATACATTCCTGGTGACAGTGTTACATTTAAGCAAATACTGTCTCAATCAAACATGGAACATCTAGATTTGAGTCTCAGAGAAAGTGATGAACATGATATTTCTTTATTTTATTTGATACCACAAAGGTTCAATGTCCACCTAAGAGTGGCTTGGGTTTATCTGGAGCATGACAGATTACTTTGAATCATTAACAGCTTGGAAATGTTTCACTTTTGGTTTTTCTAATCGTAAATGAGCTGTAACTTTGTTTTTACATGAAAAAGACGTATGACTCCTTTTATCGCATCAAGGCAGCTTTGAGGACATTTTGTCTGACGTGCTTTTTATTGCTTCTAAAACAAAGGTGAGTTTTTATTATTCTGATACTATGCTGATGCTATATCTCCTTTATTCCTAACACTAAAATTTACAACTGCTTAGATGAAAAACAGGAATCATCATTTAGCCTCTGGAGCGTCCTCGACATTATCACTAACAACTAAGTTTGAATCTATATTTGACAAGAAATCTGAATTTGTGAATAAAAACTTACTCAAGTTGCTGGAAATTTGAAAAGATCTAAAACATTAAAATAAATGTTGGTGTAATTATTCTGAGAAGATGACATACAGACTGACTGATTGACTTTGCCTTCATTCACATGGTGCTCAAATGTTAAAGTGGGGATTTACAGTATTCCCCCATCTGTAAATCACACAGTGATGGTTTTTTCACCTTAGCTTGTTTGGTTTCATCAAAGTTCATTTGATTTACAGAGATTGTCACCAACCTCAACTGAAAAGTAAGTTTGCAGTTCATAACAGTAACATTCTTCATGATCTGGTTTGGTGATCACATTCTTCATTTGACCCACTATATATAAAGACTGTGCCAAGCAGTTTTCCTTTTTTGTGCTATCACTTTCTTTTTCTTTTTTTCTTTTTTTTTTTTGCATTTTAAGAAATTATATTACAAAATTATGCTGGAGTTGCATAGAATAAGGAAAACAATGATGACAACAACAACAACAACTAAAGAAAGAAACAAAAAAACCCAACTAATACAAGTTCATCAGATATATCAGTTAAGATTAACAGTTAAGTAAACTAAGTTACCTAATACTTAATAGTCAGAGGATATATCATGTCAATATACAAACAGGGAATAGGAACCATATCCATATACCTATACATACATACACACATAGACAGATAGATAGATAGATAGATAGATAGATAGATAGATAGATAGATAGATAGATAGATAGATAGATAGATAGATAAAACCGGTGTATAAGTTGCACCTGAACAGCTAAGGGCACCACAGTCTATTGAGACTTTTAAAAAGGGACTTAAACACTTTGTTTTAAATAGAACTTTATAATTATTATATTATTATTTCTGATGTTTTATGTTTTGTTTGTCTTGTAGCACGTTGAGTTTTGTTTTGTATATGTAAAGTACTTTATAAATGAAATGTATCATTCTTCTTCTTCTTCTTCTTGTTATTTTTATTATCATTATTTTGGAGGTGTCATGCTTCAAAATGTTTATACTTCAAAACCTTTTTTAATCTACTTTAATTTGAAACAGATGTAACCTCCATAGATTCAAGATAGACTTAATTCTATTGTTTAAATCCATTTATTTATAGTTGATTATATTTAGCATAAGAAAGTTATAATTATATTTCCATTCATTTGGTATACACAGTGTTATGCCCCAGTCCAGGGGTGCCTAGGGCATAACCTGAATAGGCCCCATCTTCCCCAATTCCCAAGTAGCCACAATCAAACTTAGTTTGTGTATAAGGAAAATGTATTTACACAAATACATAGATTAATTGATAGAGATAAATGATCCAAAATCCATATTCAACCCTCATGTACTTACATTCAGCAGATATTCACTTGAAAGGCAGTAAAGGCCTGTAGAATGTAGTATTCTACAGGCCTTTACTGCCACCTTTCAGACTTTTACTGCAGCTGCAACAACAATTTAATTTACCTACATGACACCCCCAAAATAATGATAACGAAAAATGTCAAAGAGCAGAGAAAGGATCCAAGAGCACAAGTTTCACGAGCACACACAGACCTGGAGCTTGAGCACAGCAAATCTGAGTGCAAGCACACAGTTTGAGCACAAAGAGCAAGCAGCAGGTCATGTGCTTTCCAAACGTTGAAGGATTTACATACACTCTCATTTGACCGGTGCCCTTCATATAGGAAGTATTACACAGGAATTAATCAAATACAATTTTTTAGAACCAATTTTTAATGAATGCTGATAGACTACCAGAAATAAACTATTTTTATTTCACATTTAATTTATGTTTAACATGTTTACGCAAAGTAGATATTTGGAGGGGATGGCGCCCACATTAAGTAGCTGCCACTGCTTTTGACAGTTGTGAGTATTTTAGCTTAAAATATAACTTTGACTCACTATTTATTACATTGCTTATATATGATAAAGACATCGTGAACTGGTGAACCTACTGTCTCCATATCAGTTGAGAAATGTTAAAAATCAATAGTTAGTTGTCAGATATTTGTATTTTTACAAGGTGGGTATAATAGTTGTTTTCAGGAAGCCCGTTCATTTATTTTTCTACTTGTTGTTAACACCAACTCTGCTGTTGAGTCAGATTTATTCCTATTTTTTGGTCATTTTCCCCCCTATATAATATTAAAGTGCAGCAGTACATTTTTATATTGTGTGAAAGTATGCTTAATCTCCCTTTAAGACACAATTACACATCACAAACAATGATGATACAGACAGACAGATAGAAAAGAAATAAAAGAACTAACACAGCAGGCCCAAATTGAACATCAGCAAGGTTGAAGGTCAGGAAGTTGATAAGCTGACACAAATATAGCACACAGTCAATAGACAATAATCACAGACACGATTTATACATTGCATAAATAAACTGACATTTGTAACAAACAATCCGTGTGAATATATATTGACAATTGAGCAATTTTATTCATTTATTTTTATTACAATTGAGCGATGTATGATCACTTTTTCATAGTGCAAACACGTCATACCTCTGTAGACATAATGCGCTGCAGGAGTGAGTGGCCCTGTACCAAGATGGCCGTCGTGTAGGCTTTCTTATATACAGTCTATGGTAAGCACATCACTCCAATCGGCAGCAGCAGTCAATGCGGCGTCTATCTATGTATATATGTCTTCTTTTTACAGTCTATGATATATGTCTATGAGGAAATCAACAAGAGCAGGAAAACACAGGAACTACAATGAATGGTCTCACTAAGGGGAGTAGCACCATCTTGTGGTGAGAACTGGAAAACACAAGACCAATTCTAAAATAGATTTCCAGTGAATAAACAAACACTGTACTCAAAAATAAATAATAAGTAAACCTAATAAATAATAAAATGTGACAATCAGTTTTTAAACAGTAAAAGGTTCAACAATATTAAACAGTGAATTAAATATTACGCCTCACAAATAAGAACAGCAAATTAAATCAAACATTGGTTGTGAACAGAATTATAATAATATAATAATTATATAGAACTACTTAATTAATCAAGTCAGGCTGAAGAAATATATGATATTTTTTAAGAAGTTGGGTCACAATATATGTAATTTATCATATTGTATACCCACAATTACAACAAAGCTACAAAATAGTTAAATGATATTTTATTAAAACCCATACTACGGACATATATTCAAATCAAGCTCTGAATCCTATGTTACAGCAAACTTTACAAGTCAAAGGTCCTTAGTAGCACAGTTTAGAACAAGAACCCTTCCCTTGAACCTTGAAGTTGGCAGATTTAAAAATATTTAAGAAGATGACCGGTCATGTGAATTGTGTGAACTTAGAGAAGTTGAGAATGAACCACATCTTCTTATGTATTGTCCTTTTATGATGAGTTAAGAACACCATTACTTAAAGAAATGTCTGTTCAAAAACCAGAGACTAGTTTTGGTGCTCTGATGATGACTTAATGGGATGGTTGTTTAATTTTAATGTTTATAAGTTGAATACTTTTGTCTCTAAAGCTTAGAAAAAATGTTAGGATGGTTTATTTGTTTAGCAATACCTGTATCTGGTATCTGGTCTGTGCTTTTTGCTTTTCTTTTTGTGGTGTCTTGTAAGCCCGTTTGGGCTGGGCACTTTGGATCTGAGTGGGAGTCAGCAGACGAGATGCAAAACAAAAGAGACAAGGCTCGCTTAGTCATCGACACGGTGAGAAAGAAAGGTGAAGCTGCGAGTTCAGAGATGCTTAAGTTTCTCTGTAAGGTCGATCCTTTCCTCTGTGAACATCAACTAGTTTCAGTTCAGTTAGGGGCCCCCCCTTTTAGTAAAACTGCAACAATGACATTAGCATCTAATTTGACTCAGTGTCTGTTAAATGTAAGTAAAAGAGGATGATATATGTGAATCAGTCTATGTGTACAAAATCAATGAAGATATAACTGTAACTTTCTTACATCAAATATAAACTATAAACAAGGGGAGTTAAACAATAGAGTGTAGAGTCTGTTACATTTATGGGAGTTGTTGCCCTTATAAATATTTATGAACTTATTTATTTTAATTTGCACCTTCATCTGTTCTATGTTCGGGTTAGGGCTGCTATATGTGATCTAATGTTTTTATTTCTTTATATGAAATGTGAACATTTATATAATTATCATTGTTAAAGTGTAATATATTCCAACTCCAGCTTAAAAAAAACAATTGTTTGTGTTAGTTACTTACTTAGTTATGTTACTCATTGTCACAAGTGTCAGACTTAATACAAACAGGCCCCTGCTCACATTTTCATCCAGAGAAGTGAACTGAATACTTTTGTCGTGGTATAATGCTCTGACACAACATCTACTCCCTGGGTCTCATCAAAATGTGTGTCTGAACACTAAAAGCTGCATATTTACATTTGTTTATTGTGTAGACTGAAAAAGATGTCCAACATGTTTATGTCAAATAAAATACATTTATTTTACAAATATCATTATTGTTACTATTCTGTTTTTGTTTTTTACATTTCTTAATTCTTTTTTAATCCAAACTAGTAAATTGCAGCTTGCATAACAGGAAGTGGTAATAAAACTAACGTAGGAAAGAACTGGTATAAGTTAATATGTTTATCTTTGTAATAATTACAGCATGTAGGCTACATATGATGAATATATTTTATTCAGTAAACTTGCACATTTAAATTGAACAAATGTGAAAATATAAACAAAATGTAATAATTATCCAACAAATATAAATAATATAGAAAATTAAAAGTATAATAATAGATAACATATAAAAATTAGAACAAATAAGATGATGCAGGGAACCTATCCATGATCCTCCAACACAGCAGCTGGGGATGGCTAACCAGTGCCTACAGAAACATGCTGTAGTGTCCATAGATGAAATGTCTATAAGCAGCATAACGGTACTCCAGTTGTCATCCCCATATTTTAATCTGCACGATCCTGGTCACAGTATTTCCTCTCCTGGTCTGTAGGAATGTCCACACAGTTACTGTAAGTAGGCTACACCACGACACTCCTGGTACTCCAGTGAAAGGTGAGGCACAAAGGCTGTGTCCCAATCTGGTCCTAATTGCGAGGCTGCATCCTCGAAGTACGCATTTAGAGGCCGATTACGTCACAACGCCGCGCGAAGGCTGTCCCAATTCGAAGACTCCTTCAAATGCAGCCTTGAAATGCGGCCTTCTTTTCCCTCTTTTTGGAGGATGCATCGCTACTATCCTTCGCGGCCTCCCAGATCCCAAGATCCTTTGCGCGGCGCTGTTCAGTGCCGCGAAAACACAACAATGGCGACACCAACAGGTGAAGACTTTTCATTCAAGTGTAAGTATTGGTTTGTTTTATTTAATTATTTGTACTTATTACTACTTATACTTTTATACTTTTACTAATTACTTATATTTTATTACTTGACTTAAAAAAACATGTTTTACATTACATTTTGTTTTATTTTTGTTTTAGGGAGCAAGGAGCAAACCGAGCTCCTGATTAAACAAAGAGGGGAAAATGACCATCTATTCACGGGGGCCAAAAACTCCGCCACGGCGGGATGGAGGTAAGGCTGATGTCCATTTTTGTACATCTTTGCATCCCTGTGTTGATGTGATCTTGTGTTTACCTTTTCTCTTGCTTTCCTCTGTGTTTAGAGCAATACTGGAAAAGATTGGGCTGGAGGGGAAGGTCCAGCCCTACCAGGCCAAAAAAAATGGGACAATTTAAAAAAATATATATAAAGTAGGTAGCCTACAGGTTTGGATTAGTTTTACTGTTACTAAATACTTTTGCTGAAAATTGCTGACATGATTGATTTCCACTGCCTTAGGATTGCAAATATCCAGGGACAGGGGAGAGGGCCAGCGGCAAGCCCACTGCTGGCACTTGGCCGTGGTTTGTCCTCATGGATGAGGTACTGGGGCAGAGGCCATCTATTGCCCCCCCTGTCCTCATTGCCTCCATCCGTGAGGACACACCAGGGCCAAGTGCCGCAGTGGGTGAGCAGGAGAGTGAAGAGGAGGAGGAGGAGGAGGAGGAGGAGGACCAGCCAGGGCCCAGGAGGAAGAGGAGGAGGGAGGATGACCTCCTTGACCTCATAAAGGAGGACATGAGAAGGCAAAATGAGGCAGAGGAGAGGAGGGAGCAGGAGGGGAAAGACAGGATGGAGAGGCTCTTCTCTCTCCTGGAAAAAGTAATAGAAAAATAAATATACATCTATATAGATGTGTTTAATTTGATTTTATTTATGAACTGTGTTTATTTATGATTTTTCTTTATTTTTTATTTGATTGTGAAGATTTTGATGTTTTATGTTGTTATTAAATAAAAAATATTGTTCATTGTTACACGTCTATTCCATTTAGTATTTACAACTTCAGTACAATTTATAACAGGGTTGCATAAAGTGCTACTGTTCAGGAAGAACAAGGGATTAAATATTTTCTTTTATTATCAAGTGATGAAACATTTCACTATTTACAAAAATTACATCAGAAATAACTATTTACAGATTATTATAAGAAAATTATAAAAATTATGTACAATTATTATCAAAATAATTATTAAATACAATATACAATTCTTTCTATCAAGGAATGAAATATAACTACTACTAACATTTAACTATTTACAAATTTACATCAGAAACTATTTATAGATTTTTTATTATTTTATTATTCTTTCTCTTGTGTGTTTTCCTTCTTTCTTTCTTTCTTTCTTTCTTGTGTGTTTTCCTTCTTTCTTCTCCTGTCCTTTATTCTTCTCCTTTCTTCTCTCTTATAATTTTGTCAGCTTTTTCACCGTCTTTTCGGTCATGGCGTCTTTCTCGTCTTATGGGCGGGAACAGCTGGGGACGCATCTGGTGACGCAGCTGGTGACGCAACTGGTGACGCAACCAGGAAATGCCTCGAAGGCTAGACCGTCTCATTTAACAACGGTTGATGCAGCCTTCGGAGGTTCCTCAGAAGGCCGCGTACTTCGAGGATGCAGCATCGCAGTTGGGTCGGAATTGAGACACAGCCCATGTCTACACTGATGCATCATCGTGGCCTTGAAAATGAACCCTGGCTGAGTTCACCGGTGAGCTGCCTGTGCTTTCTTTTATACAGTCTATGCCTGTGCTCCCCCAAGATCATCCCTCGAAGAACTGTCTGTAAAAATAACACAGGAAAAACACATAAGGTTTCCTCAGTTATAAGTTTCATCATATTATGTTGGATATATGGTAAAATCAGTGCAGAAAATGAACTGTGGGCTGTCCAGCTTTTTCCAACATGTCTACAACAATCATTTTAATTAAACAAATTAAAATATATATGATACTGGTCCTATATGGTATTTATATAATCATTCAGTAGTGTAGCTGATGTTTACAATGATTCACGTTACACTGATAACACGTCAAATAGACTACAGTAATGTAAAGCACAGAGCTACTATCTAAAAATCATTGTGTGTTGTTAATACCGTGCAGGACAGATAGGAATATAATTAAATAACGATACAAACCTCAGTCGTGTCCCTCCGGTCCCTCTGGAGGGTTTCCAGCCTCCACTTCATCCCTTGCTGCCGGTGTTTGCTCTCCTCCCTGGCCCTGCCTGCAGCTGCACGTCCTCTACCCCTACCCGTCCCTCTTCCTCTCCCTCTAACCTCCGATACTTTACTCTGCAGACGGATAATAAAACGTGTATCCTGCCAGCGATATCACGCTATTAACAACACAAAACTTTACAATAACATTACCGTATGCTTTGTTTAGCATTATGTCGCTAAAGTTAAATAACTTCAAATAGCTTCTTGTCCCCGAAGGCACCGTAGCGTCAAAGAGTTTTTGGAAAGGGATGAGCGGCGGAGTGTTTACAGGGACCGCTAAAACAACATAAATTACACACTGTACCTTTAATTAAACTGCACAATACAAGGTACATGCACAGTTATTGTTTCTACCATGTTTTTAACACCCTGTTCACTGTCTGCATTAGCTCTGTTACTTGAGGTTGAAGTGAGGTTTTGTTCTGAAAAACAACACACCTCCCACCACACTGTTTAACTATGTTCTTGAGTTCAGGCTGGCAGTCCTGCACAAAATCCTCCAAGCTTAGGCCTGAACGCTGCAGATCTTCTCCACGAGTAAACAGGAGGATTGTTTGTTCTTTAGCTCTGGGACCAAAAGCTTCTTCAACCTTTCTCAGTATGTCTCTCTCACCATCTGTGAATCTGCCAACTTGTATCACAAGTAAGTAAACACAAGGATCTGACTGACAGAGCTGTTTGCACTGTGTCACATGATGGTACTTAACTGATGGTTTGATTTCATCATCAAAGATGTCTGGAGTATCAATGACACGCACACGTGTACCGTTTATCACAGTTTCTGCTGCCTGACACTTTGTGGTGAACGGCATTGAGCTGGTTTTTGACTCAAACTTTCTCTCTCCAAGGATTGTGTTTCCAGTCGCACTCTTTCCAGTCCCGTACATTCCCAGCAGAACAAGGTTCACTTTGTTGTCAGAGTGATTTTCTGCATTGGTTTGAAACAAAAAGATTAAGTTTGTTATAATAATTCACAACTGTTCAGACTAGGGCTGTCAGTCGATTAAAACAATCGAGAACAATACAAGTACTGCCTGCGCTATAAACCTCCTCTCAGTTATGATATCTGGTTGAATTTATTAACCATCACTACACATACCTTCCGCAAAGAAAGATTGTGGATTTTCCATCTCCATTTGAGTGTGTGGTTGTTCAGCAGACCTATAATACAGGGGCAGAATCATTGTTGAAGATTGGTTTGGACCCAGTTTATCTTTAGTGTAATAACGTGTTATAATAACAATAATAATACATTAAAATTTAGTATGTTAGGTCATCTACATCTTTAATCTTTCACCCTTACCTTTTGTTGAATAGCATGATATTTGTTGCCAGTTTTCTCGGGTAGTAGAATAAATCCGCCATGGTGTAGTAGTTGAGTGGGTAAGATTCTTCAGGTTTATATCTTAACAGCAGCACAACTATGAAGTCCCCTGGGGTTTTCCAGTTGTCTCATTCACTTTATCTATCTGCTGCACCTCCTCTCTTGAAACACCATCCTACACCACCAACAAACACATGTCAGGGTTTCATTGTGAAAAAAATAACTTTCCTGTGTCCTCATTTGACTAGTACAAGTTTGGGGCAAATGTGACCTCATATATATAACTTTCATATGTCTCAATTTTCACAGGATAGGAGATATTAGTGTTTTCTTCAAAAGAAATTCAGTCCCCTGGACGGCAGTTGAAAGAAAACCTAACACAATAGAGTTTTATATAAATACAATAAAAACATTTTATGTGTTGAAATTTCCTTTGATTATCTAAAAGACTGTGCTGTTTCATATAAGTACAGTCCATTTGTTTTACTTAAACAAAGCAATCAGAATATTAACAACAATCATGCTGTATAGAAAGTTATCATGGTCAAACTTACTGTCAGACATGGTCCTCAGATCCAGAGCAGTACAGTATAGGAGACAAGCTGTGTGTTATCTGCAGGAATCACTGGTCTACACCTGTTTATATAGACCTGCAAATATTGTGGGGCGTGTCAACTGTGAAGCTACAGTATAAATAAACAATATCTTGAACAAATATTAAACATTCATTGACAACAGTGCTGAGAAAAGATGGCTTCAATTCCTGCAGGTGACATTTCAAGCAATTATTTTATTTAATCTATTCTATTAACTGTGTGGTTAGTGTGAATGGTAAATGGACTGTACTTATATATCACTTTTCCTTATTATTCCTTATTATCCTATCATAATGACCACTCAAAGCGCTTTTACATTACACATGTCTCATTCACACATTCATACACATTCATACACTGATGGCAGGAGCTACCACGCAGGGTGCCAACCTGCTCATCAGGGGGAAACTAACCAATCATACACATTCATACACTGTTGGCACAGCAACGGGAGCAATTTGGGGTTAAGTGTGGTTTGATTCACTAAATCATTTATACATAGAGCTAAAGAGAAGTTCTGATTTTTTTTTTCAGGTCCTAATCTGAGAATTGTGACGATTGGAAAAACTGGTGTGGGAAAGAGTGCTACTGGAAACACCATCCTGGGAGAGAAGCGCTTCAGATCCCGTCCCTGGTCTGAGTCAGTGACTCAGTTCTGTGAAAAACACGTGTTACGCTGGGATGACAGAGAAGTTACTGTAGTAGACACACCAGGGATCCTGGAGACTTCAAAATCTCCAGAGCTCATCAGAGAAGAAATTGTGAAATGTGTTAAACTCTCAAGTCCTGGTCCTCATGTGTTCCTGCTGGTCATCACAGTTGGTCGATTCACCACTGAAGAGAAAAACTCAGTGGAAGCCCTGCAAGAGCTGTTTGGTTCAAATGCAAACCAGTACATGATTGTGTTGTTTACCCGTGGTGATGAACTCGGAGACATAACCATACAAGAGTATGTACGTGATGGCAGCCCAGGCCTCCAACGAGTCATCCAGAGATGTGGAAGCAGGTTCCACATCTTTGACAACACCAACAGTGACAGAAACCAAGTGGTGGAGCTGATCAAGAAGATCGATGACATGGTTGCTGGAAATGGTGGGGCACACTACACAGATGCCATGTATCAAGAAGTTCAGGCTGTCGCAAAAGAACAAAATGTGAACCCAGACAACTTAGGCAATAACATGTTTACATTTATGGATGCATTGTTGGCACGTGTTAATCAGTTCCTCAGAATACTTAACGGACTGACTACTGCAGTGGGTACAGTGTATGGGATGTGGAACCAGAATCACATCTAATCAATAATCAATGAAACCAGGACAGCTTCTGAAGGCTGTGTTAATTGAAGATTTTTAAAATTACAAAGAAAAACATATTATATTGTAAATAATATGATCATGAAGCAGACAAGAATGAAATAAATGAAGAGGCTACAGTGTGCATGTTTTTGTGGGGCGTGTAATATATATATAGACTGTATATGTGGTTTGGTGCTTGAGAATTATATTGTAACTTGAAATTTTATATGCTTGCATGCATTAAGTCTGGAATAGCTTAAAATATAATAAAAACTGAAAGTGAAATAACATTTTCTGATGCTGAAGGGTTTATTGTAAATCACAGACTGATCACCTCACAACATTTTACTTTACAGGAATGAAGAATAAGAACAATACATCTGCACTTAAAGTCTTCAATCGTAATTATTTAACAAAAAAACCCAAAACAAAACAAAATTAGTCAACTTTGTAAATGATCATTAAGTACTGAAAATATTTAAGTAGGACTAATATGGCACAAGAGAAAAATATATCATTAGCATAGCAGCATGGTTTATAGAATCATGGTTTATGGAAGCTCTGAAGGACTGATTGTTATGTGAAGGTCACTGTGTATTAAGAGATCAGAGACTTTATGGCATCATGGCACACACTGCTTATCCAGACAAAACTCCACAGAATGAATCTAACGTTAAAACTGATCTGAACAGGGACGTGCACATGATTATAGAGAGGCAGGGGCTCAAAGTCAGAAAAGGGCAGCATGTGCATGCTGATTTTTTTTCTCGGTCCTTTACACAATATGGAAATTAATGTAAAATTAAAAAATAAAGTGCTGATAGAAAGCTAACTACTTAGCTGTGTGTCCTGTAGGTGAAAGTGATATGAAATTGCCATTTATTTTGTGTCAACAAATGATTGTCAACATGAGTAATAATACAGCTTATATCCCCAGAATGCTGAAATTACTATATTATTATTATTATTATTATTATTGTTATTATTATTATTTTGTTAGCCCACACAGTAGTAGCAAAGTCACAATAAACTTTATATCTAAACCTCGGAGCTGTACTTCAGACCTGTAGTGAAGGAAATATGATCTGTCGTAAACACGGTGCATTCTATTTTGAAAATTAACCCGGTGTTTTATTTTGTATTTTGTACACGATTTCCTGTCCCGCACGATCTGCTCTGTGCTGTGCTGATAGATGCGTCGTGCTCCGACGTCCAGCAAAGATAGAAGCTGACACATTGACTAAAATAGAGCGTTTTTCTGAAATATGACCCATATTTAAACACGTTGAATAAGTGGACGGAGACTAGTTAAACCATAACTCACAGGTTCAAGTTGCTCCACTGTCACGTCTCCTCAGTTATCCCCCCCTTTCTCTCCCTCTTTCTCTCTCTCTGGCGGCTCTGTGACCGAGCGGAGCCGCAACGGATACACACAACAACCCCGTATTACAAGAAATGGGTATAGTCTTTGTACCGCCGTTTTTTTTTTGTTTTTTTTTTTACATCCCTAACAGGAATTTATTAATGTTATTTAAAACACACACACACACACACACACACACACACACCAGGCCTGGCCTGGACTGGGACAAAAATTCAGCCCTGGACTTTTTGGTCCAGACCGGCCCACTACAATCCATGCTCAGATACTGTGCCAACTCACGTTGATGTACATTTAAACACACAAGCCCTTAATAACAGTAGTATACTGAACAATATCCCTTATATTCTGGAGACTTGAATAGGCTTAAATTTTAACTGTTATAATGTGTAATATGTAAAGCATCATAGGCTACATATGTGTTATGTTGTTAGATCAATGTCCTTCATGAACAAATTGGACTGTGGGCACAAAGAAATTGTGAAAGAAAGACATGTTGACACTTAAAACACTTTAACTCTGGTGACCTGATTTGAAGGAAGTCATTATAGGTAGAAATTATCAAAAATTGTGAAAATAGCAGATCTACATGCTCAAACCACATTACAACATGTGAGTTGTAAGCTTGCAGATTTGCAATTATTTGGCATCCTTTGATGAAAATAGTGGTTAAGTGGTTAATAAAAGCAACTAATCAATTAATCAGTATAGTATATGAATATGGTTATTGTTTTCCAATACTTTAGATAACTAGATTTAGGCCTAGTTGTAACACACCACACTATGCAGAGTTTGCTGTTTATGTTAAGTAAAGTTACTGTCTATGAACTTCATAGACAGTTCAGTAACCGTTCTGAACATGTAATGAGTGTTAATACACACCATGCTGCAGGCACACACCTTCTGAAGACTGTATCATCACTTCCACATGGTGGAGTCTTCCTCACCCTGCTCCTGCACCACCATGACAGCGGGAGCCTCACTTGACTCATTGTCCGACACCTGCTGCTGAGAGGGACCCACTCCTGAAGCCGCTCCGGCCACGCTGGCCCCCGCAGCAAACATTTCTGAAATGTTTTTGCTCGTAGCAGCGTCGGTTGCTAGAGCTTTTCTTTTTTTATCTCTTCGTTTTTCCGTTCCGTCTTTTCGCTTTTTAGCCGCATTGTCCATTTTGTTGTAGTAGTATCTCTCACTACCTCTCATCTGATTGCTTGTTATCAAAGGTGATTGGACGTTTTGGGGGGGGGGGGGGGGGTCAAGGACCAGCGTGGGTGGGACTCCTGGCCCTCTGTAGCCTATCATAGGGCCACTGGGCCATGGTATTCTTTAGACAGACAAGCCAATGGGCCTCTAATGTGTCTGCAGGCTGCAGCGGAGCTCTGTGGGCCGGTGCATGTCTCTGCCCCTGGGCCGGGAGAGTAACCATGGCAAGGCGCAGCAAAAACTAAATAAACAAATAAAAAAAATTAAAAAAACGGCAGCCACCGGCCCATTATTGACCGGCCCACCGGGAAAAGTTCCGGTACTCCCTATGGCCAATCCACCCCTGTTTAATGGTAATAAACTAATAATAATAATAATAATAATAACCTAAATAATTAATAATATGGATCATACTTTGATAATATAAAACTTTCTAGTTTGGCAGCAGGTTCCTGTCTGAGCCCGTTGGGTCTGAGCCAAACCAAGGTATTAGCTTGACCACCCAACCCAGAAGTTAAAAAGAGAATATAAATTAAAAAAGAAATTAAAAAAAAAGAAAAAAAGGACAAAGACTGAGCTGGTTGGATGGCGAAACTAAACAAAAAAGATAAATGCCAAAGATAGTTTTTTTGTTTTTGTTTAATGGTCAAAATGACAACCTGATTAAACACACCCATAAAGTACATGTCTCATAAACATTATTTTCAGAAAGTGCTGATTTGTAATTTTCAGCGTTGTGGTACGCTGTACTGTGATGTCTAATACTAATCTGTGTTAGAATGAGGTTAATTCTAGGATAAAAGGTGTTCAACACCAAAGATGTCAATGATCCTTAAACGGTTTCTTGTTTTGAATTTTATTATTTAGATGGTTAAAAAAAATTATTAATTAGCCATTCCATAAAAAATGATCGTATTGTGATTGGACAGCTTGCTGAGTGTCATCCCTGAGCAAAACTCTTCAGATCCAGGCACGTGCACACATAGAGCCCTAGGGGAGCTTGAGCCCCTGCCCTTTTTGACTCGTATTAAAAAGTGCCCTCTGTGTGTGTGTGTGTGTGTGTGTGTGTGTGTGTGTGTGTGTGTGTGTGTGTGTGTGTGTGTGTGTGTGTGTGTGTGTGTGTGTGTCAGGGGTGGATTGGCCATAGGGAGTACCGGAACTTTTCCCGGTGGGCCGGTCAATAATGGGCCGGTGGCTGCCGTTTTTTTAATTTTTTTTATTTGTTTATTTAGTTTTTGCTGCGCCTTGCCATGGTTACTCTCCCGGCCCAGGGGCAGAGACATGCACCGGCCCACAGAGCTCCGCTGCAGCCTGCAGACACATTAGAGGCCCATTGGCTTGTCTGTCTAAAGAATACCATGGCCCAGTGGCCCTATGATAGGCTACAGAGGGCCAGGAGTCCCACCCACGCTGGTCCTTGACCCCCCCCCCCCCCCAAAACGTCCAATCACCTTTGATAACAAGCAATCAGATGAGAGGTAGTGAGAGATACTACTACAACAAAATGGACAATGCGGCTAAAAAGCGAAAAGACGGAACGGAAAAACGAAGAGATAAAAAAAGAAAAGCTCTAGCAACCGACGCTGCTACGAGCAAAAACATTTCAGAAATGTTTGCTGCGGGGGCCAGCGTGGCCGGAGCGGCTTCAGGAGTGGGTCCCTCTCAGCAGCAGGTGTCGGACAATGAGTCAAGTGAGGCTCCCGCTGTCATGGTGGTGCAGGAGCAGGGTGAGGAAGACTCCACCATGTGGAAGTGATGATACAGTCTTCAGAAGGTGTGTGCCTGCAGCATGGTGTGTATTAACACTCATTACATGTTCAGAACGGTTACTGAACTGTCTATGAAGTTCATAGACAGTAACTTTACTTAACATAAACAGCAAACTCTGCATAGTGTGGTGTGTTACAACTAGGCCTAAATCTAGTTATCTAAAGTATTGGAAAACAATAACCATATTCATATACTATACTGATTAATTGATTAGTTGCTTTTATTAACCACTTAACCACTATTTTCATCAAAGGATGCCAAATAATTGCAAATCTGCAAGCTTACAACTCACATGTTGTAATGTGGTTTGAGCATGTAGATCTGCTATTTTCACAATTTTTGATAATTTCTACCTATAATGACTTCCTTCAAATCAGGTCACCAGAGTTAAAGTGTTTTAAGTGTCAACATGTCTTTCTTTCACAATTTCTTTGTGCCCACAGTCCAATTTGTTCATGAAGGACATTGATCTAACAACATAACACATATGTAGCCTATGATGCTTTACATATTACACATTATAACAGTTAAAATTTAAGCCTATTCAAGTCTCCAGAATATAAGGGATATTGTTCAGTATACTACTGTTATTAAGGGCTTGTGTGTTTAAATGTACATCAACGTGAGTTGGCACAGTATCTGAGCATGGATTGTAGTGGGCCGGTCTGGACCAAAAAGTCCAGGGCTGAATTTTTGTCCCAGTCCAGGCCTGCCATTAAACGTGACATTTTGTTATATGTGTACATCATAATAATATTTTAATACAATATATATTATATTGAGATATACATGTTTAAGGGGAGGATGGGAGGGGAAAAAAGGGTATTGATGTTAATTTTGTTTAAAAGTGTATCGATAATGCCAAGACTGTTTTATCATATTTTTGGATTTACAAGTACTGACAATAACATTTATGTGTGCAACATGCTGGAAAAAAAGAACAAAACATTTCTGAGAAGAAGAGTGGAACCTATGATCTGTTTTTTTCCCCGCAAGACAGCATGAGCTATATGTTCCGTGGCGAGGTGTAAACCACATAGGCAGCATAGTTTAAATAACAGGAAGACAAACCCCCGTCTCCATACTGTCAACAAAGCTGTCTATGTTGAAAAAAAAAAACCCCAACTTTTTGAGTAACTTCCTCTTACACACATTGAAACAAATCATTTAACATTTTTAGTATAAAATCACAGAAGGCTGCTTTATCTATGAATATTTACAATGCTGTTACATTTACCTGCTTGTTAGTCCTTCATATCCTAAATAACTAGGAACCCCATCTCATGCCAGATGTTTGAATTGTTCTATCATGTTGTTCTGAAAACATTATTATGCTATTATATGCATTTATTAAAGGTTCTGTGAATGAGTTATATCATGTGAGTAATTTATTTCTTTTTACTTAGTGATTTTCATGGTTTATTATTTCACATTATACATGGATTGTTGTAACCTGTTTGGGACTGAGGGATGAGTTCAGAGAGTAGAAATATTCTGTGTACAATAATGAGTTGTTTTTGTGTGTTTGGATACCTTGTTTGTATATAACGTAGAATTCAGTAAAATGAGGAATATTATATTGTAAAAATCTAAAAAATACTGGATAGGCTTGCAATAAAAACAATGTTACATTAAGAATAATTACACTATAATTTTGCATAAAGAAAATACTGAAAGCATCAGCACCTCCAAATCCGAGGCCATGGTCCTCAACCGGAAAAGGGTGGCGTGCACTCTTCGGGTCGGGGATGATATCCTGCCCCAAGTGGAGGAGTTCAAGTACCTCGGGGTCTTGTTCATGAGTGAGGGAAGGATGGAGCGTGAGATCGACAGGCGGATCGGTGCGGCGTCTGCAGTAATGCGGACTCTACACAGATCCGTCGTGGTGAAGAGAGAGCTGAGCCGAAAGGCGAAGCTCTCGATTTACCAGTCGATCTTCCTTCCTACCCTCACCTCTGGTCATGAGCTTTGGGTAGTGACCGAAAGAACAAGATCGCGGGTACAAGCGGCCGAAATGAGCTTCCTCCGTAGGGTGGCTGGGCTCTCCCTTAGAGATAGGGTGAGAAGCTCAGTTATCCGGAGGGAGCTCGGAGTAGACCCGCTGCTCCTCCACGTCGAGAGGAGCCAGATGAGGTGGTTCGGGCATCTAATCAGGATGCCTCCCGGACGCCTCCCTGGTGAGGTGTTCAGAGCCCGTCCCACCAGTAGGAGACCCCGAGGAAGACCCAGGACACGCTGGAGAGACTATGTCTCTCGGCTGGCCTGGGAACGCCTCGGGGTCCCCCGGGAAGAGCTGGACGAAGTGGCTGGGGAGAGGGAAGTCTGGGCTTCCCTGCTTAGGCTGCTGCCCCCGCGATTCGACTCCGGATAAGCGGAAGAAGATGGATGGATGGATGGAAAATACTGAAAACTGTCATCATGAAGCTTTGTGGATCAGGCAGAAACATGCAGCTTCTCTGTGGTCAGATCTACCATACGAGCAATCTGGGAAAGTACCCAGGGTCCATTGAGCGAAAAGAGGCCCTCAATGATGGAAGAAAACAACTCTGGCTCGACAGAATATGACACAAAGCTTGAGTCGTTCTCTTAAAGTTGATCATTATGGTCACTGTCAGAAAACAAAATAAAATATGGAGTAACAAGGTTTCCACTCTACAGCAGCGTTATCCATTCAGAATAAATTCAAAGTAGTTTGGGAGACATGAACTTCAGCTGCTCTGCTGTCATTCAGATTCATACAGTCAATATCTCATCATACCATCACTCCACTTTTACAAGTTTTGGTTTCAGCAGAGTGAACTGGAACTTTATTCTAGTAAAACTACAGAAGTGATATTTGCTTTAACTTCAAGGTTTTATATTCTAAGGGTCAAGTGTTCTAGTACATTCTGTGGCATGACTATAAATCTAAGGGCTCAGTTACACTTGTTGTATCTCTGTCTCACTAGTCTCCATTAAATCACTGGCTGTGATTTTTCATTTATAGTGCACTGTTGATATTCCTCTATATAATTCAAAAAGGTATTGTCATGCTCATTATTTCATTTAATCTCTTAAATTATGCTGTTTTTGTATAATTAATTATGACTTGTTTCTTTCCTGTAGTTATTCATAAACAATAAGTTAATGAATAATCAGGATTTTAACTGAATTAAAACGACGACAGATAAATTAACTGGAGCACATCATCAATGTTAAAGACTTTCAATTACAGATCATCTTTTGTTTTTATAATTAGAACGAAGCATTTCTAAGAAGAGAGGAAAAAAACAACTCTACACTGAGCATGTAGGAGACATGATCTGTGGTTTGTGTCTCACAAAGACAGCAGGAGCTACGTGCTCAGGATGAGCGGTTAAACCACAAAGACAATTTAGTTTCAATAACGACAACACAAGATAGAGGCACTAACTCAAAACATGTGCTTCTATAGATGATACAATAAGGAGCTGTTATACTGTGCTGTGTGACAGGTTCAGGTTCAGTTCACTTTATTTATACCTGTAGGTAGATTTGTTTTGCAGTAGAAGAAGACAGAAATCCATCTGAACACATTTTACAAACAGCACAGACAATAAAATAAATATGATAACATACAGAAAGATAAAATAAGCATTGCTTCTTCAGCAATATATAGTAACAGTAACACTTCTCTGCTCTAATATTCAGTCTTTAAATCTGAATGACACTTATAATAGACACATTGAACCAAATCATTTAACAATTATAGTGTAAAATCACAGAATTCTGCTTTGTCTATAAATATTTACAATGCTGTTACATTTACCTGCTTGTTAGTCCTTCATATCCTAAATAACTAGGAACCCCATCTCATGCCAGATGTTTGAATTGTTGTTTCATGTTGTTCTGAAAACTAGAGAAAATCACATTTACACATTAATAAGAAGAACACCTGATTATCCAAGAAAATATGGACATTTATTTTATCCTATTCTTTTATGATGTCAGGGATAGCTGCTATTATGTGCATTTATTAAAGGTAATGTGAATGAGTTGTGTCAAAGTCTTTTTTTTATGTGTATGAGTAATTTATTTCTTTTTACTTAGTGATTCTCATGGTTTGTTTAAATGGATGGTTGTAACCTGTTTGGGGCTGAGGGATGTGTTCAGAGGGTAGAACTATTCTGTGTAATATTGAGTTGTTTTTGTGATGTTTGTATGTCTGGATACCTTGTTTGTATATAACCTAGAATTCAATAAAAAGAGGTATATGTAATATAGTAAAGTTATAATAGTTATTTAAATGACTGGATAGGCCTACAGTCAAAACAATGTTACATGCTTTTAAAAATTATTTACACTCACTGACAAATTTCGGCTTTAAATGGATATCAAAAGGTATGACATACTTGGGAATCAAACTAAGCAGTCAATTGGAGGAAATGCCTACTTTAAATTTAGAACCATTGCTGCAAAAAATTAAAACTAATTTGGATAAATGGGGTAAACTTAGGCTTACATTATGGGGGAAGGTCAATGTGATAAAAATGGTGGTTGCACCGCAATTTAATTATGCGCTCATGATGTTGCCAATAACTATATCTCCTCAAATCTTTAAACAGTATGATACAATAATTAAAGAATTTTTATGGGACAGGAAAAGACCCAGAATCAAATCCACTAAAATGTGCTCTCCTAGGGACAAGGGAGGTCTGGGGTTGCCAGACCCAAGATTATATTATGTCTCCTTTGAAATGGCCAAACTAACCAAACACTGGAATAAAGATAGCCAGCTAGAGTGGGTTAACATTGAAAATAATCTGTCATCTCCTTTTACTCCTATAGATAGACTATCCCAATCCTCACATAATATACTGAATCCTATTATATCTCACTCCAAAGAGATCTGGACTAAAATACATAAAATGCATAAATTATCACATTATAAACAGATATATTCTTCTCTGTGGCATAACCCTATGATCAGCATTGGAAAGGCATCAGTATACTGGAAGGAATGGCACCGTAATGGACTATGTAATGTTGCTGACTTATATGAAGAA
This sequence comes from Scomber japonicus, assembly GCF_027409825.1. Classification (NCBI taxonomy): domain Eukaryota; kingdom Metazoa; phylum Chordata; class Actinopteri; order Scombriformes; family Scombridae; genus Scomber; species Scomber japonicus. The sequence continues at coordinate 2,574,938 of NC_070598.1, read as the reverse complement.
GGGGTGTTCATGCCATTTGCTGACGTAAAGAGAAAATACAATCTTGAGGGAAAGGAACATTTTTGGAAATATCTACAGATCAGGGACTGTGTTACCTCCAGGATTCAGTATAAGGATGGTGGCCACATCATGGACTATCTTGCACTACCTGCTGAGTACCACCGAGCCTCTATATTCTATAGAACAACCAACCAACTGCTCAGCGATGGCTGTCAGAGCCTGAAAACAATATGGGAGAAAGACCTGGGATGTCTGATGTCTGACGAGGAATGGCGGAGAATTATAGCTAATAATGGGAGATACATTAGGGAAGCCAAAGGAAAATTCACACAATACAAAATAACCCACAGGTATTACTGGACACCACAAAGACTCAACAGAGCAGGTATAACAAACAATAACCTGTGTTGGAAATGTCAGAAGGATGTAGGTACTCTGCTACACTGCATCTGGGAGTGTCCTATCATTCAACCTTTCTGGAAAACTGTTGTGGACAATTTGAGTACTTGGCTAGGAAGTGCCATACCATTATCTCCCAGATTGTGCCTGCTGGGGGACAGAAGCCAAATAAACAATGTAACAAATATAGAATTCACTATAATCATGGCAGGGATTACAACGGCTGCCAGGACAATACTTAAATTGTGGAAAATATCCAAACCCCCTGAAATGAAAGAGTGGGTAAACATCATGATAAAGACTGTTTCATACGAACTTATGCTCAACAGGATGAGCAATAGCAACAGGAATAAGGCACCAACCTGGGACTTGTTTTGGACTCACATCGTACTGTCTGATGGGCCTGTAGTGTGATTACCTTCCACATAGTATATTTAACATTCTAACTTGCTGTATGGATATTCTACTTAGTCATGTAACTATCAACATGCCCTTTTATTTATTTATACTGTATTTTTATTTTATTCTTGTTTGATTTTTGATTTATTTTTATTTTATGCCATTGAAGGTCCATGTAGTATGTATGACAAGAATTGTCTCACAATGTAAAATGTTGTACTGTCAAACACCAAAGAGAAAAGAAATAAAGAATTGAATTATAAAAAAAAAAAAAAAATTATTTACAGACTTTAATGCCAACAATAATAATAATAATAATAATAATAATAATAATAACACTATTTTCTATTAAAAACTATAATTTTTGCATAAATACTGAAAACTGTCATCATGAAGCTCTGTGGATCAGGCAGAAACATGCAGCTTCTCCATGGTCAGATCTACCATACGCGCAATCTGGGAAAGTACCCAGGGTCCCTTGAGTGAAAAGAGGCCCTCAATGATGGGAGAAAAAAAACTCTGGCTCCACAGAATATGACACAAAGTTTGACTCATTCTCTTGAAGTTGATCATTATGATCACTGTCAGAAATCTAGTATGTCTGAAACAAAATATGGAGTAACAAGGTTTCCACTCTACAGCAGCGTTATCCATTCAGCATAAATTAAAAGTAGTTTGGGAGACATGAGCTTCAGCTGCACTGCTGTCACTCATTCAGTCAATATCTCATCATACCATCACTCCACTGTTACAAGTTTTGGTGTCAGCAGAGTGAACTGGAACTTTATTCTAGTAAAACTACAGAACTGATATTTGCTTTAACTTCAAGGTTTTATATTCTAAGGGTCGAGTGTTCTAGTACATTCTGTGGCATGACTATAAATCTAAGGGCTCAGTTACACTTGTTGTATCTCTGTCTCACTAGTCTCCATTAAATCACTGGCTGTGATTTTCATGATTTTTCATTTATAGTGCACTGTTGATTTTCATCTATATAATTTAAAAAGGTACTGTCATACTCATTATTTCATTTCATCTCTTAGATTATGCCATCTTTGTATTTGTGACTTGTTTCTTTTCTGTAGTTATTATCAAACAAAAAAAACCTAATGAATAATAATCAGGGTTTGACTTGAATTAAAACAAAGACAGACAAATTAACTGGAGCACGTCATCAATGTTAAAGAATTTAAACTCAGATCATTTTCTCTTAGTATAATTACAACAAAGCATTTCTGAGAAGAGCGATCTTGTGAACGGTAAATGCAACTAGCCTTGACAATAAAACATTGCAATAATTGTAATAATTTCAGATAGCCTACTACTACCACAGATTGTATTCTGTCACTTTCCTTCAATTTAAGGTATTCTCTGAACTATATTATAGTAATTAGTTATTCAGTAGTTTTATTCTCTGAACTACAGTCACTTGCAACTTCATTAGGAACACGTGCAATACAATATAATTAAATCCAATACAAAAGCTCTGCTATAAATTCTGTTTTTTTGGAGTTCATACATTTTCAGTTTTTGTTGACATAGTCAAAAAAGTGATAATCCTACTTTGTTTATTACTGAGGTGGTGGTGTACTTGGGTGCATTACATTGAATGGTGTCCTTGTTAATGGAGTGGACAAAATATTAGAAATACCATTCAATATAAAGCACCCTAATACATCACAACCACTAAATAATGAACATAAAGCAGGATTTTCACCTTCTTGTCAAAAAATGTATTTAAGCTTCATAAATGTAGAATTCATAGCAGAGCTGCTGTATTGGATTAAATTAGATTACACATGTTAAGACATTGTGTGTGTCTCATATAGTTAACTTATTATCTGAACTATATTTTATAGTAATTACAAATTATAAACCAGACACAGGCAGCTAGATTGTGTTTCATACACATTGTTTCAACTAATGGTGGATGTTACTCAGAGGAGTATCGCCATCTTGTGGTGACAACTAGAAAACATTTTTACAAGAACAAAGATTTCCTGCACATAAACAAACACAGTACTAAATAGTATATGTTAACATACTAAATAATATATTTACTGTTTTATGCAGTAAAAAACTTAAGTAAATTAATCAGTAAAATTTAATAACATCAATAATTATTGCAAATAAAATTATACATCCCCTGTGAACAGAGGAAAAAAAACATGTCTTCTCCAGCACAAATCAGCACAAATCAGCACAGTGTAGTACAGAGAGCTGCAGGCTGCACTGTGATGAGGCCTACAAGACCAAGAACTGACATCAAGCTGCACTGCAGTGAATTAGATTTGTGGAAACATCCAAATTCATACAATCATTATCTCACCATCACCATCACTCCACTTTAACAGGTTTCGGTGTCAGCAGAGTGCACTGGAACTTCTTTCTAGTAAAACTACAGAATAGTTACTATAAACATAAATCTAGAATATTTTACAACCCTTAACTTTATCTTCTTTCACTTCCTGTGATAGACAAACTGCATCCAGTCAGTGCCACAACTGGGAATGGCCACAGCCTATGCTCACACAGTAAAAGATAACGTCAGTCTGCAATGTCAAAAATCATTTACATCAGACCCCTCTTACAATCTCCAATCATGCAACAGCTCCAACCCAATTTGCAGCATCAAATCCATATCACATACTGTGGTATCGCAGCTTATCATTATTTATTGTTGTATGTTTCACTCCTTATTTGCAGGATATATTACATATCTAGTGCTGTAGTGCTGAGAGTCCAGCAGAGGGCGTATTGAGTATAATGTAGAGTTCAAGGTCTATGTTAATTAGGGAGAAGAAGACATGTAGGAGTCATGTAGAAATTACAGAGTTCATTATTGTACACTGCACGGGGTTCATTAAAGAAAATGAACGTTGGTCTAAAGAGTGGACATTTGATTCTTTTAGTGAAGATGCAACACATACCATACAGAGTGACATAAGAGAAGCAAAAGAAAGAATAAAAAACAGCCCAGGTAACGAAAAAACTATCTATGCCCAAGAAAGAGCATTAGGGGAATAGAGAGGTGCAAGAGCGGCAATGCTCCTCTTTTTAAGTCTTCCTTCTTGTTCTGTATATCCAGAAAGACCTGTGGTTATCCAGGGCTCCGCCAACAGCAATGGGAAAAGCTTAAAAGATGCTGTGGAGCCAAAAACATTGATTTTGATCACTTCTTGACAAGTTTTTAATGTCTCAATTTTCACTGTGTTTGTTTATGTTTTGCACAAAGTTAGAAGAGAAAAATGTTTATATTTGTCTTGACCCCTTTTGACAGTTGGGAGTATTTTTGCCTCTGTTTTCACTTACTGTTCACCTTTCCTGTATCTGATGAAGCCATCATGCACTGGTGAGTACACTGACTGTGTATCAGTTGAGAAATGTTTAACGTCGATGGTTAGTGGTCAGATATTTGTATTATAATGCTAAACATGTTTATGTTATGTCAGATTTATTCCTATTTTTTGGTAATTCCCCCACCCCCTCTATAAAATTAAAGTGTAGCAGAACATTTTTCTATTGTGTAAAAGTGTGCTTAATTTTCTTTATCTCCCTTTAAGACACAATTACACATCACAAACAATGATGATACAGACAGACAGATAGAAAAGAAATAAAAGCTAAACTAACACAGCAGGCCCAAATTGAACATCAGCAAGGTTGAAGGTCTGGAAGTTGATAAACCAACACAGATATAGCACACAGTCATTAGACAATAATCACAGACACGATCTACATTGCATCATTAAGGAACTCGAGTCAGTTGATTATTTTACCTATATCTGTCAGCAGAGGGAGCCATTTACTTGGTATTGGTTAAACTGAGGTTGATACCCTTCTGTCAAAGTCTTTACTATCAACCAAGTGGAACATGATATGATGACATAGTAAAACACCACATTACAAATGAGCGAGGCAATCACAAAACATGGCCAATACTGTACAATATTAATTATTAGTGCAAAAGGGAGCACAACAGGAAGCAGTACGCTATTTAAGTTTTTTCTCAGCTGCTCTGTGAATGAATGAATGGATTATAAATTACTGTATATATATGATGTCCTTACCTACTGTATAATGTGGAGAAGCATACAGATACCAGATAGAAACAGAGCCATAACAACGTGTTTCAGCTGTGATAGACCTCCTCAGTGAATACTCTAACCAAATTTAAGGGATATGTACTATCAATGCTTGTGTTCATGTTTAAAAAAGTATAAGTATAATAATAAATAAGTAAAGAATATAAGTTGGTGTATCATATTATATTTTGTTTAATTCTAATATTGATATGGATCTAAAATGCATATTTGATTCAGTGTTTGAAATAACATTAAGGATTTACATTTAACAACATCAACGTTTTTCATACATTTAAATATTAACTGTTTTCCTAACTGTTGATTTATAGTTAACTAAAAGTAAGCTAGTTGGGAAATATTAGCTGCTATCAGTTTTGTTATGTGCAGCAGCTGTTTTGCAAAGGTGACAACAAGTTAACGTGAATCACCTTTTCAACATTAAGGTACACTTAGTTATGGATTCACAGAAGGTAAACTTACCTGTTTGGGATCAATACTCACCAACTGTAGGCTTGAAGGTAGCTAAATAGGCCTAAGTCAGTTGTCAATTGGTTTTGTGCCTCTTAACAAACTATTTGACTTTCATGTCTGGAAAAAAATATTAAAACAAACGTTAATCTTCTCAAAACAGTCTTGCACCAAAAAAAATCATGTTACCACTGTCCATCTGCATTTTCAGTTAATTAAAATAGACACATTTTTAGGAAATATGGGAAAAAACATGGTTTGTATTAGTGTCTCTTCTTGTGTCAAGTTGGCGCCAACGCACAGACGTGAGGAACTTTAAAGATGGCGCCTGTGACGTCACAATATGTAGTTCAATAATTTGTGTTAATAAGATTTTCCCACTATGTCATGAAAAAATGTCTTACTGGCAAACACCAAGTATTTATTAGATGTTGATTTTTGAGTGAAAGGATGTTGCCTATGTTTGGGTCAAATATAGTAAAAATTAGTTTAAATCATAAAATCTCAACACAAAACATTAATATTTACCGGTAAAAATGATCGTTTTCTACCAATGTTATAAAAATAATTAATAAATGATTATGGTAAGGATAAATGTGGTGAAGATAATAGAAATAAAATTAAATCAAATACAAATTATGCATGCACAAAATAAAAATATATAAAACAGTATAGAGTTAAATAAAGAACTTAGAATAGTTCTTTATTAGTATATATACATCTTAAAACAGGGTTAGGGAGAGGAGATCTTTAAAAAATAATCTTTAACTCTATGGTAACATAAAGGTATTTCCGGATGTTTGGTGGAGACTTCCGGTGTTTTCTTCGGTAAGTCCCGCTAACTTGTCGCAGGTGGAGTGAAGTGTTTCCCCGCAGCATCCAGCGCTCAGACCGGTCAGAGAACCGCGAAGTGAAAGGACCGAGCTCCGTCTCTCTCTGCAACACTTTCTGCTTTCTCACTCTGTTTACAGTGTCGCAGGTTGAAGAGGGAGGCTCATCTGTGGACATATAACCGGAGGGATTTAAATACAACATCGATATAAATCTCTAAAAGATTGATTGATTTAACCATCGGAGAGCACAGAGGAGGTTTTGGAGGATGAACCCTCAGTGTGCCCGCTGTGGGAAGATCGTCTACCCGACGGAGAAAGTCAGCTGCCTGGACAAGGTGAGCGTTTTGTTTGAGATATTAAATCAAAACTAAACCCGGAGTCATTGATGTTCATGTATTAAAACACGTTGCATCATAAAGGAGGATTCAGAATTGCGAAGTTAGGTAGCTGATAAACTTCTTTCATTCAGCTGTTCAAGCCTAAAATATCAGCTTAAACCTGTCAGAGGATGCAGTCATTACCTAAAATACACGTAAAGTAACTCCACTGTTTTTTTGTCGCAGGATTTAAAAAAAAGCATTTAAAGCGTAGTTAGTGCTGGGACTATCCTGACTGATCTGTTGATTTGATTTATTTTAAATGACATATCAAAACATATATTTATGTAAAGCACTGCGTGAAATACATTGTGTGTCTAGGATAACACTGTATAGAGTTAAACGATAACTTATTTACATTGTGATCCTGGCAGGCACACGAAGGCAAGACAGGTTTAGAGATGACTTAAATATCCCGAACCATCACATAGACGACAATAACAATAACAAATCATCCTTAAACATATAAAGTTACAAAGAAGACATCTATCTATCTATCTATCTATCTATCTATCTATCTATCTATCTATCTATCTATCTATCTATCTATTGCTTTGGTGGAAAAAGAGACAAAAAAGAAGGAAACAAAAACCTGATACTGTAGTGTACACACATATTTCAATATACAGTAGGTAGCACATGTCTACTGTTACAGGATCTTGCAATCCACAGTCCAATCACCTAAATAAAAAAAATCATATTGTACCCAAGAAATTGATTGGTGGAGGTAAACTTGTCTTGGCTGCTAAATGTTATATTTCTCCTTTTAAATGTCTTCCAGGTAGATTTCATGTCACTGGTTATTCAAACTTGATGTGTTGACAGTAGAGCCTGTAGCCAATAGTCTGGTTAAAAATAATACCTTTTCTTGGGCAGACCAGCTGTCAAACAACCAAAATACAACAATACTCCATCCTTGATGTCAATATCTTAACCTTTAATCACGATTATTCACCTTAAGAGTGTTGCAGTAGCTGCTGTAAGAATATGAACTGTCAAAATACATATTGTTTTTAGGTCTGTCATCCTCTGTTATAGAAGTATTCAATTCTGTTTTATAATGTAGAATTGTCACAGAAAGGGAAACTCCCTGGATAAACTGTTAGTGCTATCTTTGTAGGTGTAGAAATATACAGAAATATTAGAAAAGAATTAACATTGACACATCATTGAATACCACAAAATACCTATATGGATATTATAGGTAAAACCATCTTAGTCTTTTTTATGTTGGTAAAGTGTTGATTTTTGTTTTTGCTTGGCAACACTTCTGTAATAGTCTCTTGCATAATGATAAATTATTAATTTATCCTCAGCAGTCTTATGCATTTGCTGTCTGTCCTTTGAGGCGTCAGATGACACAACAGCATGTAGGCACTGCACATAATATTAGCCCACACCCTTCATTATAAGACTCCCATTTCAGAAAAGATATAGCACATATACTGTTTGTTGATTGTGAAAAAGATGAATCTATTATTGTCTTTTATCAGCTGGATCCAAATAATATAAAATGACTAGTAAGACTATAGTTACCTTCTGTCCTGTTAAACTTGACTTGTTTGAAGAGAGAGTGAGGACAAACCCAGTAGGAGAGGCAGTGATTTAGAGAGGACTAGACACTGGCAAAGAAAACAGACAAGTATACGAAGAAAGTGAGAAAAAGACTGCGAGGGAGAGAGAAGGAAAGAAATCATTTTGCCATCCAAGAACTTCAGACTTCCCTGCTGTCAATTGCAAAGGCCCAGTTAATAAGGCCTTTTGTACGACTAGATGTCACTTCTACAAAGGCCTAAAAGCTTAATTTCAAGCAGGAAAAAAAGCTGATATCAATTATTTTTCTAATTTTCAGCTAAACAACATGTAGTCCAGGGACAGCTGTGAAAATTAACCTTTTTGTGGATCTATAACAGGCCATTGTAGCTCAAGAGAGAATTGTGGGAGGAGAAATGTTTGATCAGAGTAGTTCCTGTTATTGCTCAGTAGAGGTGGTCTTTGACCCATTTAAAAGTGAGTGTCACCCACAGTACAGTTCTGACATTAAGAGCAATGAGTGATGAAGGATGCAGTGATAGTTTTCTGATTACGAAGATGCTACTTTCACGTTACCGATTCTAGAGTTCAGCCCATTAAAAAAAGTGCATCAATAAGATGTTTAAAAACTTCCTGTTTATAGGAACCAAGTGAAGATTACTTTCCTCACTGCATTCTTGATGGGATAATTATGATGAGTTTTCTTTCTGTTGTTCCAGGTATTCATTGATTCCCATTCATTTTCAGACTATTAAAAATGGATTTACTTTTGAAACTTGCCTAAGTTGTAGAATTCAGCACAGTTAATGTCAATTTTTTGTCAAATTCCATCAAAGTCATGAAGTCAAATCAGATCTCCACTTAAACTACATTACTGTGCAACAATGATATAGCCTTATAATGACAAGCAATGGCGCAGAAATAGGGGGTCCAAACCCTTTTGAGGAAGCCTGACCCTTGTTGAATGTGTAAACTACGGATAAAGCAAACTAAGGCATTATCAGGTACACATAGTTACACTGTCATCCTCTAAATTCTGCTGTCCCTAAGCCTACACCTCTCATCTAAAATAGGCCTTCCCATATACTAGGCAGAACCATATTTATTGCAGGGGTGTCCTCTCCATTTTACCAGCTGGCATGTAACAATACTCCTTGTATCAGTCAACATTGTTTACAACAAACACACATAATAATACTCATCACAAGCCAAAACAAAAAGTAAAATAAATCCTCCCCATACTTGGTCTAACCCACTGACATCACTGGTGATGTCACCCAGTTTGTAAATACAGGAAATAGTTGGGTGCCTCCTCCTTTTGTCTGTGGCTCACATGTTGTGTATGGTAAGTAGCACTGAAAGAAATTGATTAACTTATTGAACACAGAACTAAACCATTAAACAATTAAACTTAACAATACTTCTGTTTTTTAATTTAACCAAAATCATTACTGGTATGAGGACTGTAACCAAACACAATGCCAACCACAAACAAACCAGGGATAGTATGTGTCTGCAAGTTTACTGATGACTAAACAAACAATTAACAAGGATGGTTAAATTAATAATCTGTAAGGCATCAATGTCATATTCTCATCATAACTTCCTCCCATAGTCTTTTTAACTTAAGGATCACTGTATCCATGCAAATGACCCTATATTACAACAATTATGGTAAAAAGACATTCTCGTCCACTCTAAAACATAGAATAAAATAGGGAAACATAGAATGGGAAGAATATTTTCTAAGTGAATTGACTGTTAATTGGACGGTTACACCCATTGGTAGAACCTGTGCAGGCAACCAACCAGCTATTTTGAAAGTTCATGTGAATTGGTTAAGTCATGATATCTCATTAAAAAGACTGGTCCAAAACATTTCTTTTTTGAGTAAAAGCAGACAAGGTTCTTCCAAAGTTTATGTTGGTTATTGTAGACTATGAATGACTGTGAGTAATGAAAGTAATGTTGTTAAAAATTGATTTGTTGTGTTGCTGCTTACAATACAAAGACAACGTTAACATTCATATTGCTTGCCATTACTCAACGGCAGAAGTGTTGCAGTCCTCTAAACTCATAGTTTTGGGTAACTGAACTAAAGAAATCTTGTATCTAATCTTATGTTTGGAATTATACTGCCCCCTGTGGTGAAAGCAAGCTATAGATACTCTGCAAAAGTTTAGTGAAAGTCTCCGGTCTATCTTTTAGGGCCCTGCATCATTGAAAAGAATTTGGCGACCCTGATGGGTTAGGGTTAGGAAAGTCTTAAGAGTCTGCTAACTGACTTTCATATTGTAAAGAGACCATAGGCTGCCTGGAAGGATACAACAACTCCAAACTGTATGACTTGCATTAGAAAATGACTTGTAGAAATACTTCACCATGCAAAAGCACTGGTATGTTCCTTAGAGTAAAACAATATACTGAAGTTTAAACCTTGGCATGATACAAGTCAGGAAATGAATGCCATTACATGTCATACTTCATGTAATAGTTTCCAAGTGATACAGGAACCATTACTCTTTGCATTTTATCACATCATGCTCATTCACTGCAGTTAATTGCAGGATTAATGTAGAAGGCATATGATCACGTTAACATCTCCGACACATAATTTAGTACTGATTCACTCTTTGAGGATTTGAATAATCCTAATAGAGGACAGATGGAGGGCTATCTGAACTGGATATTGAAGGAGCAAATGTTTGGTGGTAAGCCGACATTGCTTAAATTTAGGTGCTGAACAATTAAAAAAAGATATATATTTAGTTCATGAAACATTCTACATTTGTTTCTTTCCAAACACTTGCTGTCACACTGGGTAAACCGCAAATCCAAGAAAGTGGAGTCCCACCCACGCTGCCTGATTGACCGGTGGTTTCTGAGAGGTGCTGAGCAGCAGAGATGTGGACGAAGCAAATGAAACTGCAAAAGTAGTTTTTCAGTAACCCTAAACTGACTCTAACTCCTTAAATTCAGTATTGATATGTAACTCTTTGTGTGTGTGTAATCTCCAGAACTGGCACAAAGGATGTTTCCACTGCGAGGTTTGCAAGATGACCCTGAACATGAAGAACTACAAAGGTTATGACAAGAAGCCCTACTGCAACGCGTGAGTCCTCATCTCTCTCTCTATATATATAAATGCAACATAAATCACATTGCTAACTTGCTCAGATGTCCGGACTCTTATCATAACTACCATGATCTTACAACAGGCTTATTTTGTGCATATATGAAACGTTTTGATTTTTTCTCTTTATGAACTTTGTGTGAGTGTAAACACCATCTGCTGGCTGTAGCTGGTGTGTTATTATCTGCGTGTGTGCCCCGCCTGCAGGCTGCTCATATCTGTGTGGTGACACTTTAAGGTTTTTATAGCAGCGATGGTTTTGGTCACCGGTTGGTTTCAGTGGTTTTGGTTGCGAGCCCAGCCCTGCTTGGCTCCTGACTGCCCACTGCTTCTGATGCACTGAGTTTATGCATTTCACTTCACATACTGCGTTAACATGCTCTGCTTGTTATTATCTGAACAGCACGACACATAACACCGCCATTCATTGCCCCAAAAGAAAAGAAAATGTAGTTTTCTTGGTTAGACCTTCATACACACCAGTGAGATTAAAAACCACAAATGGGCAAAACTTGGATCTGCTTTTGATGGACGATGGGAGTAAATTACTACTTCTGCTGAAAACCTTGTGCTGGTATCTCATGGCCACAGAAAGGGAGGCTGTGGCTTTGACCTTTGACCTCGTAACTGCTTGTTATGCTGACAGTCAGAGAGTCGAAGCTTATAATTGTAACCTGCTCTCGATGAGACTTAAAACTAAAGGTTGCGCACTTAATTCTATTTTACACATTTTTGTGTTTAATGCAGCAGAAATTTAAGAAGATAATAAATACTTGAGGAGAACTGAATCGTTAATTTGTTCTTTATTTTTATTTTAGCAGCAGGTGAGAGAACAAAAACACACTTTGTCCACCTGAGACAAACCAGCATTGACTTAATGGCTCTACAAACACACACACTCACATACAAACACTCACAACAGTGGAACGTAATGGCAGAGAGGTTGGAGTAACCTTTGACCCCGTGAGGTTAAAAAGGTGTTTCCTCGCAGTGGAGCGTTTTGTGGAACACATCGTCTTTGTTTCCACTTGGACGTCTCTCACCCTCTTATAAACAATCAGCACTTACATCCTGAATGGGTAAATTAAAGTGATAACAGTACCAGCTGCAGCCGGTGTCATTTTCATTGAGAAGTCTTCATCTATGGACGTATTACTTTTCATGTTGGTATTCACACACAGTAGGAGATTAGAAATGTGCCAACAGAAGTGGCAAACGTCTTGTCTAAGATTCATTTTAATAGTACATTTTTTGAGTGTGAAATGTTGCTGTTGTGTCCTCCTAAGATTCTCTGTTAAATCTTACAAATGATAGGTTATCAGGTGAAGGGAATTTTATTTAGGTTCAAAGTGTGAATATTCAAGATGCTGCATGGAGAGAGAGTCAGGGTCAGATTTTAGTGCAGCTTTCTAAGATCTAATCAACAGATACAGATTCTGTAGTTCTTTTTTCTACATGATTAAAAGTAATCCAAGTCCAATTTATTTTCAATTTCATACCTCTGAATATCACGTCTAAATTCTAATGTGTGGTCGTGGGTAAATGGATAAGGACCGATATACAATTGCCAATAAAAATGACTGAAGTGTTGAGCTGAGACTGTCTACAAATGCTATATTTTCTGTAGCTGCTCATTATTTTTGTGTACCAGTGACTGCTCGTTCCACCTTTTTAAAGGCAGCTTGTTGTTGTGTAGCGTGCTGTAAAACTTTGGTCGCTCTCTGATGAGTGTATGAAACAAGACGTCCTCACATGGAAAACAACAGTAGAGGTTGAAAAGTTAGCCATCAAAAATGACCTATAGTTTGAGTAACAGATGCCATCTAGTGGCTGTAATAATTATGACCTGCGGAAGTGTTGCAGTTAAGATGACAACGAGAAGCTGGGTTGGATGGATGGATAGATAGAAGTGGACTGAAACACAGGAGACCGCTGTTCACTCCCTGTTTACCACAAATCAGGATGATTTTTTAAAGACTTTAATTGTTGTTTTGTTTACTATCGCCGTGATGATGAAGGTAGCTTAACTTACTAACTAACCTAAACCTAACCACACGTTAAACACAGTGTTGTCACACAACAATTACTGCTGATAGATACTGGAAAACAAGCACAAAAGCTAACCATTATAACAAAACAGGGTTCAGTAGTCAGGTTCAACAATGGGCAAGGGGCAAGGGGGGGGGGGCTGTTAATTGATGCAGTGGAAATGCAGGTTTATGTTAATTTCTTCTCATTAGTTTTAGAATAAAACAGATATTTACAACACTGTTTGTTTCTGTTGTATCCAAAAAAGGAAACATGGCTTCAATACAACATTTCTCTTCCACTACCAAAAGTTGTTGAATTCACGTATTAATCTTTGATTTGGGAAAGTTTATTGGACCTAAGATAATATGCCAGTTTTAATGCCTCTACTGGTGTGTGTGTGTGTGTGTGTGTGTGGGGGGGGGGGGGGGGGGGGGGGGGACTCTTGGATTTCACTGATTTTATGTCTTTTAAAATTTCCAGTGGTTTGTTTTGGTTCTGTGCGTCTGACTCTGGGCGTCACTTTAATAAACGTTTTCCTGTGTAGGTTAATTTAGGTCAGCCGTCCGTCCTTGAAGTCTCTCACACACACTGCAGTTAATGGCTTCTGAGTGTGTGTGTGTGTGTGTGTGTGTGTGTGTGTGTGTTTTTCCACAGACTTTGTGTTGGAGTGTGTTCACCCTCTGTTGAAGAATGTCACAGCAGGTCAACAATGACCTGCATGGTTATTTATTCCACTTAACACAACTGCTTTACAAATAAAACTGAAAGATGTTTTACCGTTATATTAGAGGTGATTGAAGACTGATTTTCTTTAAGTTTCTTGGTGGAACATAGTAAATATGATAGTGGATTGTGTGTGCACAAAAAATAGGTTTTGTGACATTGGGGGAAATTCTAATTTATTGATTATTTCCTTCCTTAAAATGTGTAATTCTTTGATAATCAACTAGTCATTTGTCAGTTGGCTTAATTAAAGATGTCAATACTTTGAGTTTCTGAGCTTCTCATCACATTAAGTTCATTTGACGGCTTTAGTTTGGGTTCTGCTAACTTGTGATAGATTTTGAAAGTAGTTGTGTCCTTTTTTAAAGCAGAAACCAATTAATTAATCATAAAATAGTCTTCAAGAGAAATTTGTTGGATTCAGTGTTTCTCATCAGATTCTGAAAGTATGCAAGAACAGCAGTCAAACACACTTTTTTAAAGGGATAAAATAGAAAGTGCACAGTTAAGATGAAGCCATGTCACTCGGATTTGTCACTTGCTTGTTAATTTGCTGAATTACAACATGAACATTTATTGAATCACTGTGTCATTAGTTCTTTCCACTGCTGCTGCCTGCTGGTTCTCCTCTGTCTGTATGACATGTCTGTTTACTGTGTGGACTTCCTGCAGGGATTTCTTACTCACCAGTGAGAGTTTTGCTTTTGTACTTCAGTGTTACATGTAGCGCTCAGTGCACAAACAGTGTCCTGTAATTAAAGAGAGTCTCTGTGAGGCTCTGGCTCCTTCTGACGCTCTTTGTTTTTAGTGTGATATAACTGGTGTCTGTTTTTCTTGGCTGTTTGTGTCATACGTCTGAGCCGTCTCTATTGTTGAGCTGCGGTTGACATTGTAATGACAACAATAACATCTGAACTGACAGCCTCAGTTGTGCTCTTTATGGCTTTCTATTCATTTCTTCAGTCGCAGGCTGCTGAGGTTGATTCTCAGGGTTTTGGATTGTAAAACATCAGATTTGGTAGAAATGTCACTTCCTGGTTTTATTGTTGTTGCTGCTGCTATTTAAGAAGGAGAGGAAACAGTGAAGGGAGGACTCAAAAACGGCTTTGTGATTTCAACCATGTGCACTGAAAATGGCTAGTCAATGGCAATACTGATGCTGCATCTGAAATCACATAATAGGCACTACATACTCAATATGCATTCTATTGTTCAACATACTTTTGTGTGGATAAACAGTAGTTGGAGATGCGTAACCATGGTAACTAGTGCCAACCATAAAGTCTAAACTTATAAATAGTAAAAAAATATACTACATCTTGCAAAGTGAAACCTTACTTACTAGGGTTATGGGGTTGGATGGTAGTGAGGGTGCAGTAGGTTACTCATAGTCAACATGGTTTGGGTTAACAGTTTAGTTTGTTGAGGAACCACAATGGTGAGATAGATGCAACAATCTCAGACACAGTTATTCACCTGAACAAATAAACCTGTAACCTTCTGAATAGAGAGATGCTTATAAAGGTATTAGAGGAAGAAAAGGGGGGATGAATTGATGTTTGTGTCCTTGTTATGTGCAGGAGAAACCATGAAACACTGGAGACAGCTGCAGAAACCGCTCTGCTCACTGTAAAATAAAAAAATACCAGAAAATACCAGTTTCGATATTTTGGTCTGAAGCTGCGGCGGCCCACAGGACCTACAGGACAGACCCAAAGCTTTAGCACCGTGCACACAACAGGTTCTCTTTGAATAATGCACATCCAGCTTTCATTCAGCTTATTGGGGGAGGGTTAACTGTTTCATATATCGGCAGGGACATGACACTCTGGTCCCCTGCAGCAGTTCTAGACCTGGATGTTTCAACTTTGGTGATCCCTTGATTTTCCCTTTGGTACACCATGAGGTTCACACTTGACTGAAATGTCTCCACAACTCTTGGATGGACTGCCATTAAACCCAGTCATGGCCCCCCCCTGAGGATGAATTGCAATAACTTTGATCCTCTGACTTCACAGCAAGACTCCCAAGATTTCCTTTATTACATTAAATTATAACAATATTGCCTTACTTTTCATTGCCAGCATACTTGTGAACTCTGCTGAGGTATAACCAGGAGCACTATTTTTCTTTATAGTTCTTTTGTTAGAGTCTCTTTAGTATTCAAGCCTCATCTCCCTCAGGGATGTGTATGCTATGCAGCCTGTTGTATAACTATGGTTCATGCAAGAGTGAGATATATTACCGTTGTATGTTTAGTAGTTAAATGTTCATATTTTAAAAAGCCGATAGGTAACAGTGGGCTACTGCAGTTTCATCCTCCACCTGTGAGATAATTAATTTGGTTTATTTTCTACACTGAAACAGTTTAATTCTCATGAATGATGCTGCAGAACAATTAAAAGGTCTGTATTAATTTCAGTCAGGGTTTAAAAAAACGTCCTTGTGGGTTGTTTCAGCTCACAGGGAACTTAAAGTGTTGTGGATTTCATTTTCTCTGGCTGTGGTCTCTCAGGCTCCATAAGATCCTATCTGCAGCTCATACAGAGGAGGCAGACCAAAAAAAGGGGGTGGGGGGGACATGTGGAGAGAAGGATTACAAAAGCACATGAGCGCCAACACACTCTAACACACCAGGCTCAGTGTGGTTATTAAAAGCCTAATACAATCACAAACAGTTCTCTCTAGAAACAGGTTCAATTCAAATGACAATGGTTTTATAAGACCTCTCAAAATCACTATTATTTTAAGGTGAAGACATTAGTGCTCACACATACAAATACACACTTATATAGAAATATATGGATTTCTATGGCAGGTCATGAGAGGCGTTTTAATCTGAAGTGTATGACTACCCTCTGTGAACCTGGATACCTTATGACCTCTGAGCGGTTTAATTAGCATGGCACTGTTGAATGAAAGCTTTCTCGTTCTGTGTGGAGAAAGACACTGAAGGCATTTTGAGTCTTTCTTGGTTTGGGTTGTATTGACACACAACGTTACTGGTTGTTAAAGGCAGGGAAAGATAATGTTTTTCCAGAGATTTAAAGAGTGAAAAGCTAAAAATTGTGCTTGTAATGTTTTCTTGGCCGCATCTATAATTCACACAAGACCAAATCCTTAGCGAGTCTTTATATTCAAATTACATTTTTATATCAGAGGTTTAGTGGTAGAAAAAAAGTGGAGAAACCATAGCAAGATAGTTTGAAACTGGAAGTGTTATCTCTAAAGATACACATAAGCATCTTTGTGACTGTGCAGACAAGACAAGTTTATTGTTTGATAGTCAATTAATTGATTAGCCAAATGACATAAAATTAATTGCAGACTATTTTGATACTCAATGTATTAAGAAAATATATCCAAATGATCTTCCTCTGCCGACCCAAATGTGTTTCTAGTTTCTTTAGTCTTCTCTGACAGTAAACTGAATATCTTTGGGTTGTGGTCCATTGGTTGGGACATTTGAGGACGCAATGATTGACATTTTTTACCCTTTCCTTTTATAGAGCAAACAGCTGATGGATTAATTAAAAAAATAACTGTCAAGTGTATCAATAATGAAAATGAAAAAGCTCAGGATTCAAGTCCTGTTGGGAAATGGAGATATGTCAGTGGACAAATTGGAGAAAAACCTAATAGATCACATTTTTCATGACCAGTGAAAGCAAACTATTAATCTAGAGCAGTTTGAAGCAGAAGAGAAACAGTCTAGTGACTTCATCCACTGCAGGCGTCTTCCCATGTGAGATATTTTTTTGTCAAATTAAGTTATCCTTTATGCTAATTAGTAACAATCAAAGCTGGTTATGTAACGCTGTACGCTGCACACCAGATGCTCATATATATATATATATATATGAAGACACATGTGACTCACTGAAGTCTTAAAGAGGTCACTTACTTTATCGCTCCCTCGCTGTAAATTGACATATGTGAACATAATTGTACATGTCATGTGCATGTAATAGCCTTTTATCAGCTCAGATTGTTGCGATAAAGACTGTGTAGTTATGTAACGCCGCTGCCCACATAACCCAGTTTACTCCTGCCTTATTATGCTCCCAGTAGCACAGACAGACAGAGAGAGAGAGAGAGAGAGAGAGAGAGAGAGAGCAGCAACAGAGAGAAAAACTCTGTTCATCTCTTCATTTCTTTATTTGCCTCACTGATACAGTAGAAAAACAAGGAGGGAAACAGATCCTGAAGCAGCAGCTGAAGGATATGATACCGCTTATGTTGAAGGCGTTTGAGCCTCAGTGATTGACTGTACAGAGTGAGCAGGTGGAGGATGAGTGTCTCCTCTTCAACTGTAAGTGTATTCATTAGTCATCGGTACGCCTCTGGCTTGGTTTCAGTTCAAGGAAAACAATACTGAAGTGGAAGAAATAAAGTCTTCATTTTCTGTCTGATAGTTGGAGCAGTTCCAAGAGTTGGGTGGACTTAAAACTAACTAAAAAAAGATGGACAACTGTGTTAGAAAATATCTGGTTCTTTGACAGAATGCCTGTGCAGATGAGAATTAGAGGAAGGAAGTCTATTACAACTCCCGAATTCCCACAAACAGAAGATATGATAAAGATTAGACTCATTAGGAACCTGATGAGATGTTCAGCACTTTGAATTATTTAAATAAGGAGGGACTAAAGGGGAAATATCCATGATGGAGTCTAGTTGCTAGTTGTTGGTAATGGTGAAAGAGTGAAGAACAGACCTGGCTGAAGCCTGGAGCTGGATTTGGACAAATAGGACTGCCGGTTCTGATTAAACCATTGGAGAATGGAGTCGCATTGACCGGACACTGGAAAGAACAGCAGAGAAAAGAACAAATTTGAAAGTTGATGATTGGCTGACACGTCACAGCAATTTCTGATAGTTGGAGAAAGAAGTCTGAATGAAAGTGAATAAATAGAGTAATGGGGATTTTCCATTATACAGTTCTAGCACTACTCGACTCGACTTGACTCGACTCTTTTGTTTTTGCTTTTCCATGTGGGATAGTACCTGGTACCTGGTGCTTTTTTTGGTATCTGCTCTGGTGAGGTTCCAAGAGCTGAGCCGATACTAAAATATAAATGATTGGTCAGAGAGTGTCGACACTGGAAGAGTCATGAGCTCAACGTCCGACACAAGAATCAAACCCGGCATTTTAAATATCGGCAACAGCATTACAACGATTCGGCTCTCTTCTTTTGCTTTGAGTGTGACAAAAAGCCACAGACAGCAGCAAGTACACCATCGCCTCCATGTCCTCCATTGTTTATGAGCCGAGTCGAATTGAGTAGTGCTAGAACTGTATAATGGAAAAGCCCTAAAAGGGGTTGGTTTATGCCCGATCAGAACTAGTTAAGTAGGGTCAATCAGGTAAGACGGAAGCTGACACTAATTCAAAGGTTTGGCATTGACCCACTTCATTAAATGGATAAATAGGGACGGAGCCCTAAAAATAGCATCCAATTGGAGACCCGCCACCCCATGGGAGCCATAGACGGGGTCTTGACACTGGTGATGGAGAGGTGAAGCAATGATGCGACATAGATTTCAGTGGCAGCAGAGAGAGACAAAACAGGTAAAGATGATGATTGGTTGACAGAAAAGTCGGCATGCAGAGCTCAGTGATATAATTGGAGAATAGTTGGAAGAGAGTTCAGGGTGATGACGAAATACGCTCACAGTTTTCATCCTGCTTGAACTTGTGCTAAAAGCTCTATTTGTTCCAAATGGTTGCACTTTGAAGGCAGAGTGAAGAATCAGTCTTCATAGTCAGGAGGAAGATGTTATAATTGTTAAATACGGGGAGATAACGGCGTTTACTTTCAGACAGTCTCTCCTGGAAGACGTTCAGAGTGTTGCATTTGGTTGTTCATGAATGAAAAGAAGAGCTACGCAGAGAACCGTGTCTCCAAAGGTGATTAATCAGGGTGTGAAGTGGGTTTAAATGTCGGATCGTCTGTTTCTGAATGTTACAGGAATAGTAATAGGACTATGGCCTCCTGTCCATCCCCCGCACCAGAAGGCAAACCTTCGGGAGCAGGGCTTTCAGTGTGGTACAGTAGCTCCTACACTTTGGAATTCGCTCCCTCGGGACATTCGCCAAGCACCAACTCTGGACAATTTTAAATCATTGTTGAACAGGCGCTGTTGTTCCTGCAGGCTTTTGCTAAATGTGTTTTTTTGTCTGTGTTTCTTGTTATTGTGAAGTGACCTTGGGTTTCATGAAAGGCGCTATACAAAATAAAGTTATTATTATTATTATTATTATTATTATTATTATTATTAGTCAGACACTCCCTCACATTATCAGACGTGGGGGGGATGAAGCTTTACAACCGTCCAACAAACAGCTCTACCCTTTTAAGCATTAAGACAAACCTTGAGCCTTGAGCTTTGTTTCACTTTCAGATTGAGGTTCAATTTTGGATAAATTTCATTTTCCTTCATTTTCTTTTCCTTTTTTCCTTGTTTGTCTCCTTTCTTTTATTTTCCTTTCCTTCTTTTTCCAACCCCCATTTCATCTATCCTCTCCTCTCTCTTCTCCTTCCTCTCTACTTTTCTTCTTTCCTTTCCTTCCCCTCCTCTCCACTTCTCATCTCTTTCACCTCCTCTCCTTCATTTTCTTTTCCTTTCTTTCCTAGTTTGTCTCCTTTATTTCTTTTCCTTTCCTTCTTTTCCCCCCACCCTCATTTAATCTATCCTGTCCTCTCCTCGACTTTCCCTCCTCTCTTCTCCTTCCTCTCTACTTTTCTTCTTTCCTTCCTCTCCTCTCCACTTCTCGTCTCTTTCACCTCCTCTCCTTCATTGTCTTTTCCTTTCTTTCCTTGTTTGTCTCCTTTCTTTTCTTTTCATTTCCTTCTTTTTCCCCACCACCCTTTCATCTATCCTCTCCTCTCCTCTCCTCTCCTCTACTTCCCCTCCTCTCTTCTCCTTCCTCTCTACTTTTCTTCTTTCCTTCCTCTTCTCTCCACTTCTCATCTCTTTCACATCCTCTCCTCTCCTTCATTTTCTTTCTTCTATTTCTTCTCCTTTCCTCTTTTTGAATTTCCTTTTCTTTCTTCCTCTCTCTCCTTCATTCTTTGTCTTTTCTTCTAACCTCACTTTTCTTCTGATCTCTCCTTTTCTATCCGTCTTTCCATCATCCCCTCTTCTCCCATCTCCTATCCTCTGCACCGTTTTGTATTTTCTTGCCACCTCTGGAACCTGCGACTCTACTCTGCTGCTCTATTAACCGCGAGTGGGAAGCATTTATGTCCTCGACAACGAACCACTGATGTTAGAAAAGTTATACATTTCAGAAGAAGAAGAGACTTTAGAAACGGACACCCAGAAATAAAAGATCTGCTAGAGGTACATCCTGTTTCTGCTGCTGTTCCAAAACCTGATTGTCCTCTTTGTGATCTTACTAGAAGACATTTAATGTACTCACATTAGGAGAATCTAAAGTATTTAATCTCTATTTGTAGTGAAGCAGCTCCATCTTTTTATGTTCACTGATTTCACAGATTACAGCACCAAAAAAAAAAAAAAAAAAAAAAGCAAGCTTGAGCTAAGAAATCACTACTTAACCTGCTGTAACACTACAAACAGAGAGAGAGACGGAGGAGAGAGAGAAGAAGAAAAGAGCAAGTGAATAAATCCGACTGTGTGAGAGAAACAAAGATGTGTGAGTGCAGCGTACTGAGAGAGAGAAAAAGCCGCTGAAAGATACGAGAACGAGAAACTTATGTAACACGTCTAATCTTTCATGGTTGGAGCTGAGTGAGAGAGAGAGAGAGAGAGAGAGGAGAGAGAGAGAGAGAGAGAGAGAGAGAGAGAGAGAGAGAGAGAGAGAGAGAGGAGAGAGAGAGAGAGAGAGAGAGAGAGAGAGAGAGAGAGGAGAGAGAGAGAGAGAGGAGAGAGAGAGAGAGAGAGAGAGAGAGAGAGAGAGAGAGAGAGAGAGAGAGAGGAGAGAGAGAGAGAGAGAGAGAGAGAGAGAGAGAGAGAGAGGTTTGAAAAGAGTAAATAAATAGAGGGGAAATGTGAAGGATTTTGGGAGGCTCATCCTGACAGGAAAAGAGAGGAAGAGGGGAAAAGAGGAAAAGGGGACGGAGGGATGAGGAATGGCTCTATTGAAGGCCGGCGGAGAGTTTTCCGCATGAACGATGTGAAGAGAAAAGACGGAGGACAGAGAGGAGAGATGAGTGGAGACAGTGTCATGGTGTGTCTCTGTAAACAGGCCTGTGATGATGATGATGATGATGATGATGATCAACTCTTATTTCTTTACTTTTCATCTCCTCCTTTCCTTTCCTTTTCTTCATCTCATTCATTTTTCTGCTTCCTCTTCTTTCTTTTTTCTCTCCATCCCATCTACTCTTCTATATGTCCTTTCCTTTCATTTCCTTTCATTTCCTTTCCTTTCCTTTTCTTTCCTTTCCTTCTCCTTTCTTTTCTTTTCTGTCTTTCATTTTCTTTTTTTCCGTTTCTTCTCCTTTCCTCTTCTTTCATTTCCTTTTCGTTCGTCCCTCCCTCCTTCATAGTTTGTCTTTTCTTCTGATCTCTCCTTTCCTATCCCTCTTTCCATCATCCCCTCTTCTCCCATCTCCTATCCTTTTCATTCCTTTCCTGCCTCCTCCTCCCTCTCCTCTCCTCTCCTCTCCTGTCTTCCTCTTCTCTCCTTCACTTTCTTTCTTTCTTTCCTTCCTTGTTTGTCTCATCATCTCTGATTTCCTTTCCTCCACCATCATCCCATCTATCCCCTCCTCTACTTTTCCTCTCATCTATCTTTTCTTTCTTTTCCTTCCTCTCCTCTCCATTCTCATCTCTTTTCCTTTTAATCTCTCATATTTTGTCCTTTCCTTCCTTTACCCTCTTGTCCTCCACTCTTATTTACTCTATCCTCTCATTTACTTTTCCCCTCCTCTCCTCCTCCTCTCTCTCTCTATCTCTCTCTATCTCTCTCTCTCTCTCTCTCTCTCTCTCTCTCTCTCTCTCTCTCTCTCTCTCTCTCTCTCATCCCGTATTATCGCCTTTCCTTTCATATTTCATTGTCCTCTCCCTCCTCTCCCCCTCTTCCTCTCCTCTCCTCTGTCAGTACATGATAAAGATGAAGTATAAAGGCCAGTGAGGACACCACAGTGTGTTGTCATCTCTTTAATAAAGATGTAAAACCCTTTCTAGAAAACGTTGCTGAGCGAGCGTCTCGTCTCCGTGAACCCAGAGACAAAGGTTCACTTTACCTGCAGGTGTCACATGCAGATCTATAGTACTTTTAATCCTCTGACAGTCTGCTAGTTAAACCCAAACTGTGGCACAGATCATCTCTTATTGTGGGAAAGATGTCCCTGGATTATATATGTGTTTGATCTCAGATGTCTTTTAGTTTTTCCTCCTATAAAGTTGATATTTGTGCTCAGAAACTGTTGGTTCTAGTTCTGACTTCCTCCACCTGCTCCAGATAAAAAAGCACCAGTTTATGCTCAAAAAGAAATGAAATGACGACGGTCGGCCAGCCTGCTGTGTGAAGCCAGAGATGAGCGGATGATAAAGGACAGAGAGGAGCGTGATGAATTAACATGACAAGCCGGATTCTCACAGTGTTGTGATTCGTGCTCTAAAATATGGGAACAGTCCCGGCGATTAGAGAGCTGATTAGATCTGATGTGTTTGTGTGTGTGTGTGTGTGTGTGTGTGTGTGTGTGTGTGTGTGTGTTTGTGTTTGTGTGTGTGTACCTTCTTTTGATTATTTTGGGTGATTATATAACAGAGTATGATCTATTTCCTGCTGAGGAGGCTGGATAACAGTACCAGTGCTCTTAAAGCATCTTCTGAAAGAGCACATTTGGGTTTTGGGAACATTGTAGCTCAAGAGTAAACATGAAGAACGAGTATAGGACCTTAAAAAGTGTATATTTCTAAACTCCTTTTCGGACATGTAATATTCATTTATATTGTTATTAGGGCTGTCAACGATTAATTTTTAAAATCGAGATTAATCGCAGAATTTCCATAGTTAATCACGTTAATCGCGTTTTGAATTGTATGTTTAAAATCCTGTTATTTTCCATTTGAAGGCAGTTTTAAGCCCATAATGTAAAGCATTTCTTACCAGAGTGTCTTAACTGGGAATCAATCACGGCTCTGCTGCGACTCCCACACTCCAAAATGGTCCTTTGGTGGAGCTGAGGCTGGCTTGGCTGCACCTGGGTGTTTAGCGTGGAGGTGCTAACTCAAACTCACGTACTCCGGTGGTAGTGTGGTAGTTAAACTCCGTTTGACACAGGTTGCATTTTACTTTTGACTTGTCAACTGAAGCGCCTGGAAGTGTTTTAAAGTTAAACAAGGCCAAGCCAGTACTCAATATCTTTTAAGGTATCGGCTGAAATGAATTGTTATAAAGTAGTATGGAAACGTCCCCGTCAAGCGATACCTGCATTCAATCCTTTTTGCACCCAGAACTAGAAAATATGACTATCTGTACGGACTTTCTCACAGCCAATCAACACAAAGCGTTCTTGGATGTAATGTGACATGTGATTGGCCCACTGCCACAGCAGCTACGACCCGTCTGTGGAGGCATTTTATGTAATTGAATGCTTCTATTAACATGATGGGTGTCAAATGAAGTGAGTTGGTATCAGTGTCACTTTCAGGTTACTTGGATTGATGCTGGTGTCATACATTTTTAAATAATACCTAATTAATCTATCATTCTTGCATTTCTTGTTTTACTTGTTTTACTTCTTCTTTACATGTTTGAAATAAAATAATCATACTCTTCTCACTCTTTAGAAGTTCAACTTGTGACTTGAGATTTTTCTGAAAGTAATCTGAATTATTCTTCTTTGCCTGAATCTTACTTCCTCTCCGTCTTCATTTATTTTACTTTCCTTCTATCATTTTTCCTTCTCTTCTCTCTGTCTTTCACCTGGTCTCTCTCTATGACACAGTTGTAGTCAGACTCTTTTGTTTGGGGCAAATCCATTTTCAGAATTTGTATCATTGCGATTATTTTGACTGGTATTGCATTTGCGATATGATTTGTGACATTAGATGGAATTGTGATTTTTTATATTCTCATTTTATTGAAAATCATATTAGTCAAGGCTAGGTAAAGTGATTTGTATAACACATTTCAATATCAAGGCAATTCAAATGCATCAAGACAGAATATAAAATCAACACAATGGTAAAATAAAAAAGACGTTTACACATGATTAAAAGTGTTAAATTGGAAATCATATTAAAGCATAATATTAAAATGACAGAAATCTGTAATAAGTAAATAAATGATGTTTGCAATGAAGTCTGCAAAGTAAGAAGTGAGCTTGAACATCTCTGCAGCACCCATCATTGCTCCACCTACAGTTTAACTGTCCTGTTGTCCTCAGGTCAAGGAAGGACAGGAGGGAAGGAGGAAAAGAGGGAGGAAGGAAGGAAGGAAGGGAGGGAGGGAGGGAGGGAGGAAGAGGAGGAAGGGAAGGAAGGGAGAGGAGGAAGGAAGGAAGGAAGGAAAGGAGTAAGGACGAAAAGAGGAAGGGAAGGATTTAGGAGAGAAGGAAGGGAGGAAGGGATTTAGGAGAGAAGGAAGGAAGGGAGGAAGGAAATGGAGGAAAGGAAGGAAGGAAAGGAGTAAGGACGAAATGAGGAAGGAAGGGAGTAAGGACGAAATGAGGGAAGGAATTTAGGAGAGAAGGAAGGAAGGGAGGAAGGAAAGGAGTAAGGACGAAAAGAGGAAGGAATTTAGGAGCGAAGGAAAGGAGGAAGGAGTAAGGAGGGAGGGAGGGAGGAAAGGAGTAAGGAGGCAAGGAGTTAGGAAGGAAGCAAGGAAGGATGGAAGGAGGAAGGAGCAAAGAAAGAGGGGAGGAGGGGAAGAAGGAAGGAAGGAAGGAGGGAAGGAAAGAAAGAAAGAACAGTCCAAATAGATGGGGTCAATTGACCCGGGAGGACGATAGGAGGGTTAAAAACAGCCGCCGACTTCAATATAGATTTCGATTAATTGTTCAGCCCTACTTTTTTGTTGTGAACTCTTCTAATCGCTGCCGTACATCGGCCCAGCAGCCAGCTATTAATCTCTGCTGATAACATCTCTTACTTAAATAAGCGCAGCCTGAATTAACTCCCCTCATTTGTCCACGGCCTTTAATCAGCCGCCGCTGCCTCCGACAGAAAGAGCGTGAGAGCCGCTTAGAAGCATTAAATGTTGGCGATGAAGGTGAAGTCATTCAACACCAATGATACATCTTAATCTTTCAGTTTTCACATTTTTCTTTTCAGCGTGTTTCTACTAGTTGAGTTGCTGCTTTTAAGGAACATTATATATATATGTTGCATTTATTGGATCCATGTGTCATTGTGTTTAGTTAATGAATTAATAAAGATAGAAGCAGATAAAACACTCAGGTTACAGGTACGCTCAGCTTTCATGTGCTGAAGTTTTAACCTCCAGACACACGGACAGTCATGGAGGTGACTCTGTGGGGCAGCAGCAGGAGGAAGAGGAAGAAGAGGAGGAGGAAGAAGAGGAAGAAGAGGAGGAAGAGGAAGAGGAGGAGGAAGAGGAGGAGGAAGAAGAGTAGTGCTGAAGTTTTAATCTCCAGACACACGGACAGTCATGGAGGCGACTCTGTGGGGGCAGCAGCAGGAGGAAGAACAGGAGGGAAGAACAGGAGGAAGAGGAAGAGGAGGAGGAGGAAGAAGAGGAAGAACAGGAGGAGGAAGAGGAAGAGGAGGAGGAAGAAGAGGAGTGCTGAAGTTTTAATCTTCAGACACACAGTTATGGAGGCGACTCTGTGGAGCAGCAGCAGGAGGAAGAGGAGGAGGAAAAAGAGGAGGAGGAGGAAGAGGAGTAGGAAGAGGAGGAGAAGGAAGAGGAGGAAGAGGAAAAGGAGGAGGAAGAAGAGGAGTGCTGAAGTTTTAATCTTCAGACACACAGTTATGGAGGCGACTCTGTGGAGCAGCAGAAGGAGGAAGAGGAATAGGAGGAGGAAAAAAGAGGAGGAAGAAGAGGAGAAGGAAGAGGGAAGAGGAGGAGGAGGAAGAAGAAGAAGAAGAAGAAGAAGAAGAAGAAGAAGAAGAAGAAGAAGAAGAAGAAGAAGAAGAAGAAGAAGAAGAAGAAGAAGAAGAAGAAGAAGAAGAAGAAGAAGAAGAAGAAGAAGAAGGAAGAGGAGGAAAAGGAGGAGGAGGAGGAAAAGGAGGAGGAGGAAGAGGAAGAGGAGGGTGGAGACCTGATGCAAAGAGGACACGTGTAGAATAAGAAGTATACGCTTCTAATGTTTAGTAACGGTGAAAGGAAACAATGATGGAGGTGATTTCAGCTGATTGTGATGCATGCAAACAGATACACTGCTCTCCCTCTACCCCCCCCCCCCCCCCCCCCCCCCCCCCCCACACACACACACACACACGCACACACACACACACACACACACACACACACACACACACACACACTGCATTAGTGCATGCCGGGGGATGAATAGATGCAGCAGTGTGTCTAATGTCAAACTAGGCCACTGGTTGCAGAGCTCAGACTGGCAGCGTGGTGGACTGCAGAGATCACTGTGTTACCCTGGCAGCCTGTTTCTGTGTCTTCCTGTTAATTATACACCTGATTATCACAAAGACTGAGACACAAATGACTGCAGAACATCCTGAAATGATTTCTGACCACATGTTATAATAAGAGTTATCGACTTTGTGGCCTATTTGACTTTAAGTTTTTAAGCTTAATTGACTGTTAAATTATCCAGCTTTCCTTTATTTCTCCAATATTATTATACATATCACAACCTCTCATCAACAAAAACATTCTGTATTAAAATAAAATAGTTTGAGACCAGGAATACATACAATACACAAGCACCCACACTCAACCTGCACCAATATCAGACAGAGCACAAATACAACTAAATATTTCCTTGCTTTGTTTACAGTTTCTTTTCAGATAAAGCCTTGTAGGATTGGGTATCGTTTAAAAAAATGATGATACCAGCACCAATCCAAGTCGCCTTAAAGTGATACTGATACCAGCTGAGTACTTCATTAGATACCCATCATTCTTTTATCGTATGTAACAGGCGTGTAGTGTAGACTCACTTTAGAGCGTTTAGGAGGCATCTTGGCTACTGAACTCAAATTCACCACAACTTCACCACCACAGACGGGTCGTAGCTGCTGTGGCAGTGGACCAATCACATGATGAATTAAAGAGAAGAACACTTGTGTTGATTGGCTGTGAGGAAGTCCGTACAAATAGTCATGTTTTCTAGTTCTGGGAGCAAAAAGGATGGATTGCAGGTATCGATTGATGGGAGAAGTTCTGACACTACTTGGTATAAATTTATTTCGGTCAATACCTTACAGTTATGGAGTACTGATACCCAGCCCTAATTGGGAGAGTCTCAGGCGATTAGACTGAACTGGAAATATCCCTTATGGAGTCTAGATGGCTAAAGATCTGGATTGACGTGACTTGGACACCACATTTGGTCCACCAATTCTGATTTAAACTGGGAGAAAATGGAGTTCAATTGTAGGTTTTGATTGGCTGTGAGCAAGTTCATACATATAGTGGTGTTTTCTAGCTCTGGGTGCAAAAAGGATCGATTACAGGTATCGACTGATGGGAGACGTTTAGATACTACTTGGTATTAGACTGAACTGGAAATATCCGATATGGTGTCTGGGTGGCTGAAGATCTGGATTGACATGACTCGGACACCACATTTTGACCATCGATTCTGACTAATCTGGGAGAAAATGGAGTTCAATTGTAGGTATTGTTTGACGGGAGATGTTTTGATACTACTTGGTATCGATTTATTTTGGTCGATACTTTAAAGGTATGGAGTACTGATACCCATACCTAAAGTCTACATTTCCATCTTTCATCATATTCATGTATAGTTCCTTGAGCTGAACAAAGTGTTTCAGCTTGTCTTTAGCAATCTAAGTTAATCTTTCCAGACCAATACAGTTTGGAAGCTCTTTGATCCACATTCAATGTTGGAGCGTCCGTATTCTTCTAACGTAGTGCGATAACCTTCCTGACAAGAAGAAGTCCAAAGTTCAAAAGTTTAGTCTGTTCCAATGTTTGTTCAAAGTCCTTCAGATGTATCCCAAGATCCTTCCATTAGTGACACCTGTTTATCCTGTTCATTGAGTTGCACTGGACTCTATGTATCTCCATTTACTTTGCAGTGTGTTGGTTATGTTGGAGGAATGATATGATTTAGGTTTGGTACTTTTGGGTTTTCTGCAGTTTATTACACAGCTTGAATCTGGTGTACTGAAAACTGTCTTAAGGTCCTTTCACTGGATATCAACAACCTCAGCACAGCAGGTATCAAGTTAGAAAAAATGACCAAAATCAAAGACATAAAGGCTGAGATATTCCTGCTTTAATCCCTAATTTATACATTTTGCTTCTGCTTGGCCTTTATGGGTGTGTATGATGTAAATTCTAGCATCTGTCTACGTCTATAAGGGTGTTTAAGAGTTCATGTATAACACAAACATCTGTTGTGCTGCATTATTTTAGAAGCAGAACCACATCCGCTGCACATGTCCATGTTTGTTTTTCCTGGGGTTTGTTTTCCAGCCACTCGTAAAAGCTCCTAAAATAACTTGATCCTATACTTCCCACAATGCAGATGTTACAGATGATAGAAAACTGTCTGAAAACTTTAAAGGGAGAACGAGCCTGTAGAGTTTATACAGAATTTCACACATATAAAATACATAATACATGATGGAGGTGTAACTGATGGAGGTGTGGTGGTATTATTTGTTGTTTTCTGTAAACTGTGACACCCGCAGAGATCACATGATCTGGTGTGAGAGTGATACACACACACACACACACACACACACACACACACACACACACACACACACACACACACACACACACACACACACACACACACACACACAGTGTTCCTTCACTTCTTCTCTGCTGTATAGTGTCAGTGAGCTTTGTAAGAGCCAAGTCTGACCCGAGCACACACTGAGACTTTCATCAACACCTAAGCAGGAAAGATGGAGAGCTTCCAGACACACACACACACACACACACACACACACACACACACACACACACACACACACACACACACACACACACACACACACACACACACACACACACACACACACACACACACACACACTCAGCTGCCATCGCTTCCCTCTCTTCTTCCTCCTTCATCTGCCTCTCTGTGATTCACCAAAAGAGCATCCATGTTGTTTGTTTGCTCTCACCAAATGGCGAATGAATAACGCGCCAATTTCTCATCGTTTTGCACGTTATCGCTGCACATTTCAAGCTTTTTCGTACTCGTTGTTTTGACTACCGTTATGTTTGAGTGACGGGGGGACATTTCAGATGTCTTTATAATGTTTATAATGTGATTTTTAGATAGTTTATGGGCAAAAAAAGAAATGGACGTAACATCCGTGACGTCACCCATTGGTTTGTGGACTGCTGCTCGGAAGCCAATAGTTTCGGATCTAGGCAGCGCCATCTTGAAAATTTCAGGTGCATGCTGGGAAGAATAAAAACACAGATTCTACTTATATGGGCATGAGGCGGGGCCATGGGCGGAGCGGGGAGGTTGCTATGGTTACGAGGGCTGGATCTCGAGGACATTGGTCAATCAACCTGTCAATCAGGACGTAGCCACGCCCTAATGCATACCCTGCTTTATCGTCATATATAAAATCAGGGAGGCCAAAATGTCCCAAATGAACATCATACTGCATTGAAGAAGGCTTTAAACTAGCGATTGAGACCATAAACACATTTTGAAAACGTTTACTGAGGTTAGAAATCAAGTGAGAAGTTGGTGAATTCTCCATTGACTTGTATAGAGACGGTCGCCCCCTGGTGGCCTTTTGATAGAATGCAGTTCTAAGTTACTTCCGTGTTGGCCTCATTTCAGAGGACCAGAACTCCCCGCCTGGCTCTAAGTCCATTAGTCTCTAGCACAACATTTCACTATTTTCAATGTTTTGATTTTTAAAAAAAAACTCCAGAAAACCTTTTTATTCATAATAATTTGACTTTTTATTATTGAGTCTGATCTGTCTGATAATATAATAATAACTCATGATGACACGTTTTTCTCCAAGGAGGAACATTTTTAGCATCCAAAACCCAAAATCATTCTCATCAAAATTTGGATTAAAACAAACTTGAACTGTTGGTATTTAAAATAGTTTGGACCTCACACACAGAAAGTCAGTGTGTGTGTGTGTGTGTGTGTGTGTGTGTGTGTTGTTCTCGTGTGCGTCACTGCTGCTGGGAGCGAGGAGGCTGTCGTCGTTTGGCAAATGCCACGGCAACATTATAGACAATGGTTCATCTAAATCTGTATCCACAACACACCCACTGCCCTGCAATACACACACACACACACACACACACACACACACACACACACACACACACACACACACACACACTGGTGTATTGTAAATCTGGTGTTTCAACCAAGCAGTAACAGAAAGGCAGGATGTGTCTGACAGTATTATTGGAAGCAGTTTAAAGGGCACTCTCTGTGTGTATGTGTGTGTGTGTGTGTGTGTTTGTTTGTTTGTATACGCTGTGTGTGTGTGTGTGTGTGTGTGTGTGTGTGTGTGTGTGTGTGTGTGTGTTCCTGTTTTTTGGGTGATTATATTTAGCTCATTTTGTAGATGAGAGTTTTACAAAACACTTCAGTGATCGTTAAGCAGTGTGTGTACAGTAATTAGTTTTTATCCTAGAATTTGTGTGTGTGTGTGTGTGTGTGTGTGTGTGTGTGTGTGTGTGTGTGTGTGTGTGTGTGTGTGTGTGTGTGTGTGTGTGTGTGTGTGTGTGTGTGTGTGTGTGTGTGTGTGTGTGTGTGTGTGTGTGTGTGTGTGTGTGTGTGTTAGTCTATCATAGGCTACTTTTGGGGACAAATTTCTAAAGACCGGTTAATTGTGGACAAAAAGCTGTGTCACCAATTAATAAAAAACTGATATTTGGGTCAGTGGTTAATGTTAGGTGTAAGGAAATGAATGTAAAGTCCCCAAAAGTGACGTAGGACAACCAGTTAATGTGTGTATAATGGAAACCGTTTCATTACATAAACTCATTCAGTATTTTCATTCAGTCTCTTTCCAGGTTTGATTTTCCAAACACGAGCTCGTCACTGTGACTGCTCGCAGCTTTAACTTCCTCTCTGTTAATTACCTCAACGTTGCTGCTAGCGCTCATTATCGAGTTTAGCAGCTTATTCACGTTTAGTACAAATCCACTCAGAGGGTAAAATGAAAGGAGTTCAGTTCCTGCTGGATCGCTCCGTCATTTCATCACAGCTCAGATCAAAAGCTCAACTGTGTTTTTAATTGATTCATTCGCTTCTTCAGGATAATTTAGGAGGTTTCTGTTTGTTTGTTTTTTACCTCCTGCTGCTCCTCATGGTAGCTTTTACTGCACTACACTACCCATAATCCACCTGTCCTCTTGTCCTGTTGACCTTTATGTCCATGTTGTTGTGGATACTGTTCTGGGTGAAAGTTGATGTTGAAATCCTGCCCTCATCCTTAAAGATATTTCTGTGTTACCCGAGAGTTTAATGAACAATAACAAGATATTTTAATGTTTAATTTCACCTCTGATGATTTATAAACCTCAAATAATGTTCAGCAACACATTTATATTAGAATCATTTACTTATTTAGTCGTTTATTTATGTGAAAACTAATAATGAGTGACCAAATGGCTTTTTAAAAACACATCACCACCAATATTTGTGTGTTGTTGAGTTCAGGATGTCATATTAAAGGAGCATTTCATAGATTTTACATGTCTGTTAAATGTGTTACATAGTTGTAAAAGGTCTTATGTGGTTTCTGAGAGGTTTGTCAAGTGTTAAAAAAATAACCCTGAAGATGTTAGATGTGTAAACTCTGTGTTTGCATGATTATAACAGAAAGCCTGTGTTATATGTGTCTGTGTTTACCAGGCAGTGAGGGGGTTACCTGTCCCACTGCATTCTGGGAAGTGTAGGATTTAGTGTTTTAATAAGTTTGACCCATAAAACTCAGGATGTCTTGGTGTCTTCAGTATTAATTCTTCCCCTTTGAGCCCTGAATTTGAGTCCTGCAACTTATAGAAGTGTGATATCTGGTTAGTGAAGACTGTAGTCTGTCCCAAATTTAAAAGCAGTGAACTAGGAGGAGTAACAGCCGTCTATTCAGCCTGAACTGATCGGTACAGGTTCGGTTCAATACGCTCTGTGACCCAAACAGTCAAAACAGTTTAACCCTCCTGTTGTTGTCCTCGAGTCAAGGAGGGAAGGGAGGAAGGGAGGAAGAAGGAAGGAAAGATGGAGGAAATAAGGAAGGGAGGGAGGGAGGGAGAAAGGAAAAGAGGAAGGGAGGAAGGAAAGAAAGAAGGACAGAGGAAAGAAGGAAGGGAGGAAGGTAGGTGGGAGGAATGAAAGAGAGAAGGAGGGAGGGAGGAAAGAAGGAAGGAGGGAAAGAAAGAAAGAAGGAGGGAGGAAGGACAGAAGGAAGGAAAGAAAGAGCAGGAGGGAGGAAAGGAAGGAAGGAAAGAGAGAAGAAGGGAGGGAGGAAGGACGGAAGGAAGGAAGGAACAGTCAAAACAGACGACATGAAGGTTAATTATAATAATATAATAATTTAAATCCACTTACTGAGCTTACATGCTTAATATATGCTGACCAGGTTAGGCTTGTTATCCATGTTCATATAGTGACACTGCTGTCAGTGATAAATGAGAGAGCTGAGCTGAGCTGAATTCAACAATATTATTAGAATATGAGCCAATATCTCCATATTTAAATAATATCTTGTCTCTCATGTCTCCCTCCTTCCTCTTTTCACTCCGACTTTAATTGAAGCTGCTTGAAACAACTATAAACACATTTGATTTCTGACCTGGTCATAGAAAATGTGGTAAAAGCCATTTCTGAGCAACAGCTCAGCAGGTGTATTGACTCTTTGCAAGAAACTGGCCCCAAAACCGAGGTCCATACTGAACTGTGCATTTTTGTGTATCTTTGCACTCTTGTTAAAAACCCAAAGTATGCAGAACAGAGCAGACAGGCCTGTTTGTGTCCAGCAGGCGTCTGGATGTCAGCTGGCCGTTAAAGACTCCACACAAACTGAGTTATTGTCCCCGACTGCTTATCCAGCCAACACAGAGTTACCTTGGCTAGCTCTCTCTCTGTGTGTGTGTGTGTGTGTGTGTGTGTGTGTGTGTGTGTGTGTGTGTGTGTGTGTGTGTAAAACATCCCACAGAGCTGCTCTTTGTCTCAAAGGATTGGGTTGCACTAAACGAACAAAGCATCCACGGTTGCCAGTAGCGACGGGAGCAGGTGAAGTGAAACTTAAGGCCGAAATGTGTGTGTCTGCCTGTGTGTGTACGTACGTGTGTGTGTGTGTGTGTGTGTGTGTAGTACGTCCATGTAAGTCTAAGTCTAAAAGCTAAAAGTTGCAGAACTGAAACAAAGAGACTGTTAGTTTAGCTCAGACTTTCAGAGTCGCCTCTGTGTCGTGTTTTTCTGTCGTAGTCTTTGACAAGCGGACTAAGCCTTTACTGGAAGTCCTACTGTGCGTGTGTGTGTGTGTGTGTGTGTGTGTGTGTGTGTGTGTGTTAGAAAGTCAGTCAGAAGAAATAATGAAAGTTGTCAGAAACAGTATTAACGTCCTCTCCCATTCATATAAATTCATATAAGCAACCTTGATGTAAAAGAAGATGCTCCAAGGTTTAATTGAATATAATCATTTTAGTATTGAAGATATTGAAGATATGACATCATGTTAAACAAATGAGCAAAGTGTCGGCCTGCTGTTGCTGTTTTAGTCACAGATCTGCTGATAACCCTTTACATCACAGAGCACGTAGAGGACACAAGTCATCATGAAGCTCTCATGATTGTCCAGTGTTTACATGTTCAGGCTTCATTTATGGGAGGAGTTGGATGTACAGAACTGTGCAGAAGTCTTAGGCCACCATTAGATTAGTTGTTTTAGCAAAGCTTAATGACAAATCTATCATTATTTCTCAGTCTATTAAGAAGAATACAACCAGACAATACAGGAAATGTGTATGCAGTATTACCTGGCTCTGTTAAGGCAAGGCAGCTTTATTTATATAGAGCATTTCATACACAATGTTCTTTACATAAAACAAACATTTAACTGTAAGAATTGGAAATAAAAACATAAAAACATGCAATTTGAGGAATAAAAATAAAACCCAAATATTAAAACATACAATTAACCCCCGAACCCCACACTAATAATAATAAAAACAATTAAAAAAAATACCCTAACCCTAAATGTAATGGAATCTTAATTAATAATAATATTTAATTAGTAATGTTAAATTTTGTGTACATATTTCCTGTATTTTCTGTTTGTATGATAGTGGTGGCCTAAGACTTTTGGACAGTACTGTATATAATTGACAATATACATTTATGACAATGGATTATTCAATTATTCATCATGTTTGTAAGATGCATTTTTAGTCATTCTACCTTTAATTTCTGTGATCTCTAAAGGTAGAGATCTATGTCTGTCACTGTTCTCCTCACTGTATTTCATCATTGTCGACTTCCTGCAGCTGCTGAGACAAACACACTGTGGTCGATGCCTGTCTGTGAGTTTTACTATCACATCATAAAACAGAGGGCTGTGATGGAAACTCTGACAACAGTGTGATGATCAGTATTTCAATATCAATCAGCAGCTTTTGTGTTTTTACTTGAGTCCAAGCATGAAAAGCAGCGAGTGGAGTCTATTGTCAGGTAACAGGGTTGAGGTTTGGACGTGTGTGTGTGTGTGTGAGTGTGTGTGTCTTTGACCTCCAGGATCAGATGATGTCAGTACAGACGGCAGTGAAACACGACAGCTCACATCACCTCCAGACCTGCTCGAGGTGACTTCAGTGAGTCAGGAGCTGAAACATTGTGACCTCAGAGACTAAAGACTCATTTATGCTCAATGTACAACGTTACCGTCACTGCTCACATACTTCCATGCGTCCTTTACGTTGGCATGGATGTTAACCGATACATCCACCAGGGGGCAGCACAGAGTCAAACGTTTATGAAACAACAACAAACTCAAAAACAAATATGGCGACTGTGGAGGAGATATTGAAATGTTCCTCTTGTTGCATAAAAGACAAAAACGACGTGTTTAAAGTTTCTCACTAACTCACACAACCTTTCCTCAAAAAGTTCCGCCATTGTTATTTCTTCTTCATGTCTCTAGAGCTACATATCGAGTAGTGACAGCAACACTGCCCCTCCCCCCCATGGTTTCCGGTGGTACTGCTCCGTTTGGTCCGTATCCGTAAGCTTTATGGAAACGTGCAGAAATATGGAAGAAATGAAGGCAGAGCACGGACAGGCTCGTATTTAATGTTGAGCATAAATGGGCCTTAAATCAGCAGGTTTATTATTTCTAATTTAGGGTAAGAATGCAGCCATTTCCCCCAACTCTTTTTATTTTTATTTTTCTAACAGAATAATATACAGAGGTAACAAAAAAGGCATAATAATAACATTTTGTGTAAAATCCTCTTTACCCATACCGACCTGCAAATACACCCAATTCAGGTTTTTTGCATACTTTATTCAAGAATTGATTCATTTTTAATGTTCCTTTTTTTTAGTGAACATTTGACTGGTTTGATCCTGTAGTTTATACCTTTTAAATGTCTATAAATGTTTTAAAAAATCTCACATTTGCTTGTTTTTGTCCGACCAACAATCCAAGACCCGAAGACTTTCACCTTTACTGTCATATATGATAAAGAAAAGCAGAAAATTATCTCACTGAGAGACTGAAACTAGAGAATATCTGGCAAAATTATTAATTGATTATTCAATTATTTGCTGATTCATTTCCTTTGAATTGACTAATCACTGTAGCTGTATGATGCTCATTCTGTATATGTGTATCATTGTTTCAAATTATATATTAATTATTCAAACAGTACTGATGATATTTGAGGTTGAACTGCTTAAATGCAAAAGCATTTAAGCATCAAACTAATAGACACATACTCGTGTTTGAACCAGTTTTAATTAAAATGTAGAGCAAGAGCTGAAAGGACACATTGAGACAAACACTGACTTCATATATTACAGGATAACTGATGGTATAAATGTGTGTGAACAGATGATTTGACTTCCTGTGTATTCATGTCATCAGGTTTATATCCATCACTGTAGAGAGTTTACCTGCTCTGTTTTTAGAGAGGATCCATCCTGCGTGGGCTCCATGAGGCAGGAATAAGAGCACTGCTTTAAATACTGAGTCCACAGAGAGATACTGTGTGTGTGTGTGTGTGTGTGTGTGTGGGAGAGGGAGAGAGTATGAGAGAATGAGAGTGGGAGGAAGAGGAGTGAAGGACAGTTCAGTGAAGTGGTCAAACTGAGCTGCTGAATGTGCTGCTGGCAGCGATGAATCACTCAGAGAAACAAGACTCAGCGAGGAAAACACTCTCTACATGTCTGCTGAGAGCGGGGGGGACGCTGTCTGTCCTTCTGCCTGTCTCTCTCTCTCTCTCTCTCTATCTATCTCTCTCTCTCTCTCTCTGTCTCTGTCTCCCTCTCTCTCTCTCTCTGTCTCTCTCTCTCTCTCTCTCTCTGTCTCTGTCTCTCTCTCTCTCTCTCTCTCTCTCTCTCTCTCTCTCTCTCTCTCTCTCTCTCTCTCTTGTGTCTCTCTCTCTGTCTTTTGTATCATGTATGACAGGACAATAAACAACCTACATTTATATAGGTGCAACCACTGAATATTTTTGGCATTTCTGCCTTTAAAAAAATCACTAAATCAATTTGATGAACAGACCTGTTGTGAATTTTCTGTGGATCGACTAATCGATTAAAGGGACAGTATGTATTTTTAAGTGGGGTTGTATGAGGTATTTACCCACAGTCAGGTGGTCTGAACCCCCCAGTTTAATGAATCCATTAAAAGATGAAGTGTTTGAATGTTTGTCAGATAGTCAAAGGCTGTTTTTCTGACAAGAAGAACAAGAGAAGTCTGAAAAGGAGTCTCATAAATCATGAGAACATTCAGAAAAACAGCAAAACAGTTTCAGCAAAGGAGCAGCGGCCTCAACTGTGACTGAATGAAGGACTTTCACGGACAAATCTGGCAGGCGCCAGTGTGTCAGGAGCTTTTTGTGAGGTGTTACACTTGATGCCAGTGTGCAGCGGTGGGAAATCTACATTTTCAGGGATCAGAGGAAGAGTTACAGGACGCCACCTCACAGGCAGAGTCGGCAGGGTCGACATTTAGAGAATAGATGTTGGACGCTGGAAAATGCTCCAGTATAACTTAACCCCGCCTGAGGATTTGTCTTCAAGTAACCTTCAGATTTAATAAAAACACATTCAAATGTAACAGTACATGGAGGTGAAGTGTGGGAGTTTTTCCCTCCTCCGCTTCCCATCCTCCATCCTCACACTGTACATGCAGACCAGAGCTTTAAATCCAAACTCACTGCTGCTGTTTTTACACACAGAGACAAATGTGTATCTTTTAAAGGTCAAGTGAGATATAAAGAGGTTTAGCAGGATGCGGTTTCTTTTCATTTTTAGACCTTTCAATGGGTCATTGTTCCTGTTAATGTCATAGTCCTGGTGGGTCATTGACTCATTAAGGTTAATCTCAGGATGGAAAGTGACGCTCAGGTTGTAGCTTTCATTGTTAAACACATTTACAGATGGTGGTATTCATTAAACAACTGTGAATGTGATAAAAAGGTTACAAAATGTTCTCATTCCTCACAGTTTCTTTGTTATCTGACACTTACAAAGAAACAAATGAACCAGGGAATGAAATGCTTCTTTAACTGTATTTTGTTTACTGTGACCCTGAGCCATATTATACTGCAAAAAACCCATCCACCTTGTGACCTGCAACATGTAGCAAACACTCCAGATTTGAGGTTTGGTTGCAAAGTGAAAGTTGTTCTTATTTACAAAGAATAATAATGAGATTAACTGCCAAGAATGAACCGAAACTAAAGGAGTCAGGAGGTCTGGCTTGGTGTAGGAAGTCTGGACCAACCACACAATGAGCCATCGGACCAAGAGTTTCCCTCCCTAACCTATCAAACAAAGCCATGAAAACAAGACTCCCAGACCTCCGTCCTCAAAAAGGAAGAAAAAAACACTTAATGAACAAAGGAGTAATGGGCTGCTTAGTCAAGGAGAGAGAGCCTACACAACTATAGTTCATTAGCTTTGGTCCTAATCAGTGAATGAGTCTCTACCGGTTTGGTTTCATACAGGCAAAATTTAAAGCAAACCAAAATATATCAAC
Organism: Scomber japonicus; assembly: GCF_027409825.1. Lineage (NCBI taxonomy): Eukaryota > Metazoa > Chordata > Actinopteri > Scombriformes > Scombridae > Scomber > Scomber japonicus. The sequence goes on along the minus strand of NC_070598.1, from coordinate 2,535,640 downwards.
TAAATCTGTGTGGGAGGTGTCACTCTGTTCACTGGTCAGAAACCTGGAGGAAGTAGAGTTTGTTTTTCTTTTGGGATAGCTTTCTAAAATGGACCTGCAGAACTGGCATGGTCATCATTTGATCCACATACCAAACAGGGCCTGACCGATACTGGATGTCTGGGGCCGATGCTGATACCGATATTAGGGAGTCAAACAATTCCGATATCGATATACCGGCCGATGCTGTGAAGACATGACATTTTACAGTTTAAGAATAAACTTAGCACACTGAACCAATAAACTTTACATGGAATTTAATATGTATATGTTAAACTTGAATTGGGAACACAGATTAAATCTACATAAATTGCTGCCTATATATCTTTAATCCTTTGTAGGTCTGCTCAACCATTAGTAGAAGCCTGTAAAAATCTTAATTTAGGGTCAATAAGAAAGAAAAGGTAATGTTTTATGTTGTCATTGCCCCAAACAGGAAGGAAAAGCTACAGTATTTTTTTTAATACCATTTTCTTGGTGTGACCTATGAAGGGTTAGAAAAATATCGGCACATATCGGACGGCGCAAACACCGATACCGATATATCTGTGGTAGCTCAACATCGGGCTTTAATACCAACACATTGTGTGAACGCACTTCAAGGTAACGCCTCGCAAACAATGGGCTGCCTTCAGTCAGTTGACGAGTAGAAGCATCGATTTTCACAATGCTGAGCTGCAGTTGCGTTGGCTTGAGGTCGCATTACATTCATACCACAAACCAACCTTCCACCAGAGTGTTTTTCTAACTGGACTGAAACTGGACTGAAACCTTCAACAAATGTTCAACACCAACAATGAGCAATTTTCTCTCTCCTCTTTTTTCAGACATTATCCCAAGACGTCGTTCACCATTGTGGCCGACACACCAGAGAACCTGAGACTGAGACAGCAGAGCGAGCTACAGAGCCAGGTGATCTCTCTCTCTCTCTCTCTCTCTCACACACACACACACACACACACACACACACACACACACACACACACACACACACACACACACACAGAGCCGGCTGTCATCACCTGTGTTGATGATGTCAGCAGCATCCTGTTGTGTTTGCTCCTGTCGCCCACAGATGATGTCATGCAGCGTTAGCTCGCTGTCGTCTGTCAGGTTGGTTTTGCATGTGTTGTGTTGGTGAAGATAATTAAGGCTCCACTATTGAATGTTATGTCATTAAAGGCTGTTTTTTACTTGATTTAGAATAGGGCAACCAACAATTATCATTATCGATGAATCTGCTGATTATTTTCACAATTAGTCATTTTGCCTGTGAAGTGTGAGAATATAGTGAAAACAACTGTCTACCAGAGTCAAAGGTCAAGACAATTTATAAGTCCCATGATGGAGAAGTTAACAGTGTTTCAGCAATAAAGTGGATAGTAAGAATAGAAAGAGCATCAATAAAAAAGTGTTATTTTATTTAAATTTGGTTTATTTTGTCTAAACATCCATCTAAAACACAAATATATTCATTTTACTGTCATGCATGACAAAGAAAAGCATGCAGTCATCACATTTGAGAAGCGAAAAGCAGCAAACCGTTTAACATATTTGCTTAAAAAATGACAAAAAAGATGATTCAATTATCTTTCTGTTGATCCACTAATTGTTTCAGATCTGTAGATGATATGTGGTCAGTGTGGTTTCTGGATGTGGATGTGTGTTGCTTTATATCCAGATTCAGTTTGTTGTTATTGATGGAGTTTATTGACATTGACTGACACGTGGTTTAAATTAACTCTCCACCCGTCTGGCACCACGCAGAGCTGAAAACAAACGCCCAGGTGTGTCAGATGAAGCAGCTCCGACGTTCCTGCTTCCCGATCATTTCACCGATGCTGATTTACTGACAAACGAACTGATGCAAAGGACACGTATGAAAGAATAAACCAGCTCTGCCATATGTCCTCATCCTGTGTGTGTCTGTGTGTGTGTGTGTGTGTCTGTGTGTGTGTGTGTGTGTGTGTGTGTGTGTGTGTGCCCAGCAGACTGCAGTACAAAAGGACAGATGTCCACTCAGCAGTCTGCAGGAGGGTTCGTGCTGTTTGTGATGGGATGCATGTTTGTGTATTTGTGTGTGTGTGTGTGTCCTGCTCTGCTCCTATAAACATCCATTTATTACCTGCTCGTCATTTCATCTTTTACAGACGACAGATTTATTCCCCTGTCACTTCCCCCTTTATTTCATTATTTTTCTCTCTTTTTTAATTCTACATTCTGTCAGAAGTTGTTTTATCACCTGAATATTGACTCAAGTTTAATATCTAAAAACAAGAGAGAATAGAAAGCCAACAGTGTTTTCTCTTAATAAGCTCTGTTGTCTCTGTTTTTGAAGCATTATTTCCAGCAGGAATTTACAGATTTCTTGTCTCTTTCTGTTTTGTCACAGTAAAACGTTTCACATGTGGCTCCAGCTGTGATCGACTAGAGTCCAGTTTCAAGCATTATTTGAATTGCATATTAAAGGTTAGACTGACAGTTCTGGAAGCTTCTTATTAAAATGCCACTCACCAAAAAAACCCCAACATATTTATGAAATTCAAAATATTATTGTTATTATTTTTCTCTATATCTGCTTGTGTGTTCTTTTAATGAGTCTGAGTTAAAACCTGACCTGATAATGACATTTGTAAGGAGAAACTTCACAGTATCATTCATTCTTGTCTGGCTGCAGCTCACATGAAACAATATGAATCAAACAATATGAGAATCGATATGTTTTAAAGATGCTTATGCACATTGAATTGAATTTGACCCCATGAACTATGTTTTGGGGCTATTTTTGGTTCATTTCCAGAGCCATTTTTGCTTTATAATGATGAAATAAAACTGTAGTTCTATGTTACATACAGATTGACATTCAATGACTCTTATTAGTAAAAGCAAAGGGAGCAGCTGAACTTATTATACAAGAACATTTGATTGGTAAAATGACTCACATTGAGTTATAATCCCAGTTATAGATTATAACAATGTGAATGTTTTTACCCATTTTATGCAGATATCATTTTTATTTTAAAGTATAAAGAATAAACATCTGCTGAGTCCTCAGATGTGTTGTTGTTTAGAGTAAATCAGTCTGATATTTACTGGTAATTAGATTACTGGTAATCTCTTTATTATCTGATTATCACAGCTTTGCTCACTACTGTCCTCCATTTTTATTTATTAGCTCAGTTCACTGACAGGTCAAAAGCTGCGATGAGTCCAGCAGAGAGTGAATCAACACTCTGCTGGATCATAAAGCAGATGACTTCAGACGGTCTGTCATGCGTACTTATAGCTGTAAATGTTGAACATGGACAGATTATTACAGGTGAAATATTTAATAACGTTTGAGCTTTGAATAAAAGGTGACGGGCCTTCAGTACACATGATGTTCACACAGGACACCTGCCGTCTCTAATGTGGGACATACATCTCCAACAACAGTTCAATCTGGCTTAATATCATTTACTCATCATCAGATCCCTCCTCATCAGACTTCATCCATTCATCTCTTCTACATCAGATTCCCCCACTTCAATTGTTATTTCCTCTTTCTGTAGATGTAGGTGTAGGTGTGTGTATGCAGCATCATTTTTCCATATCCAACGACAATTAAATCTGACTCAATGTCCTCCTTTACTTATCAGATCCCTCTTCAGACTTCATCCCTCCATCTCTTCTCAATCAGATTCCTCCTCTGTTAAATCCACCAGCAGGATTTACCTGTGCAGTGATTCTGGATTAGGCTTCAATTGTTGTTGTTTCCTCCTTCTGTAGATGTAGGTGGTGTAGGTGTGTGTATGCAACATTAGATTTTTTAAATTTTTATCTCCAGCAACTGTTCAGTCTTGCCCAAAGTCATCCTTTACTCATCAGATCCTTCATCCCTCCATCTCTTCTCAGTCAGATTCCTCCTCTATTAAATCCACCAACAGGATTTACCTGTGCAGTGATTCTGGATCACGCTTCAATTGTTGTTGTTTCCTCCTTCTGTAGGTGTAGGTGTGTGTATGCAACATAATTTTTTTCCTGTGTGTGTGTGTGTGTGTGTGTGTGTGTGTGTGTGTTTGTGTGTGTGTGCTTTTTATAGTTTAGGTCACTACCTTGTCATATTGGCTTAGCAGTTAACCTGCGACTGATGAATGGGGATTTAATCTGCTTTGTAGTGAGAGCAGGGACAATCAATGTGAGAGCAGAACACACACACACACACACACACACACACACACACTCACTCACGCCCACCGTAAGTGTCTGAGTCATATTTCTGCAGTTTACAGTCTTATGTAACTCTGTTCTGGGGGCTAATGGGTTGTTACTGATGACAGATCGACACCAGCAGGATGACATTACGGCTCAATGAGCTGCAGTGTTTCCTGTGAAGGTCGAAGTGAAGTGCAGACCGGACCAGATGAAGAAATGAGCGCCTGCTGATGAGTTATTGTTATTGTCTGTGGGCTGAACAGCTTCCACTCTGCCTGCTGTTTGGTGCAGATCTAGCCTCATTTTACAGATGTGTGATGTAGATCAGGATCATCTGGAAATCTGGATCATAGTAGTTACATTCAAATGTATTGAAGAGATTGTGGATACATGAAATTACTTTAATTAATGAATATTTAGCTTTTTTATACAGGTGCCAATTAGGGATGTGGCATTAAAACCGAGTAATTGAATAGTTGTTTGCAGGGTCTAAAGATGACCTTTGTGCTGTGGAAAAACTTCAATCAATAGTTTATTGGTTTATTTGCACAAAAATAAAAGCCAGACAAATATAAAAATAAAACGTGTCTGGGCTTATTTTAAAACCTCATCTATAAGAGATAATACACAATAACAATGCTAAGTGAAATAACAAAAATAAACAAAATTCACCTAAGTAATATTACGCATAATTTAGTGCAAAATAAAATAGTTAAATACAAAGAGTTGAGCTGTGTGGTCTAGTATGAAGGCTTCATTAAGTACTACAGAGCAATTCTGACTTTCAGCCACTAGGGGGATGTGTAAGTTTTTGTAAAGCAGTGTAGTCTAATAATAATAGTCTAATGTAGTCTAGTATGAAGGCTTCATTAACTATTACAGAGCAATTCTCACTTTCAGCCACTAGGGGGATGTGTAAGTTTTTGTAAAGCAGTATAGTCTAATAATAATAGTCTAATGTAGTCTAGTATGAAGGCTTCATTAACTACTACAGAGCAATTCTCACTTTCAGCCACTAGGGGGATGTGTAAGTTTTTGTAAACCACCTCCACCTTATTTTGAAGTAAAACCTGTAGTAAGTTAGCCTGCTAGCTAGCTAACTGAAGGGAACGTGATGCAGACGAAGCCACACAAAAGTCCAACGTGGTTTAAAAACTCCCAGAAAGTAAAAGATAAATGTTGTCAGGAGTGAAATATGTGGAGCAGAGTTGAGCTATCGTGGTTTCACATCGATAAAAAGCTGCTGTCGGCTGTGACGGTTACTAAGGGAGACGGACCTGACGCTAATCAGCAAACCAGTACGTCAACGTTTATAACGTCTAGTGTTGTAACGGCTCCTCTAAAGTTTGACAAAAGTTTCAGAGAGAAAACTAACGTTACGTCTCTCATTGCTAACATGATTGTAAAGGATATATGCTCAGCGTTGTTTATGATGGGGAGGAAAAATAAGCTACGATATTATATTTTTCGAGTTGTGTAAGCCTGTAAGATTTTTTTTCTTTTAATTGATGTGTAAGGCTGATAATAATTTAAATTAATACTAGTTTGCGCAGTTAAAGCTTGTTGTTTGTTATGAATATTGAAAGCTAGCTTTGACGCATTATCTATTTAGCTATGAATGTTAGCATGCAGCGAATATTAAATTAGTCGTTGGTTATATCCACCGACTAGGCCCAGTGCCAATAAAATGTCTGGGTTTTACTATCAATATACGTTTTTTTCAGTATCTTGCATAATAGGTTTCTATTGCAGTCTTAAATTATGATTAAAATCAGGAAATTGGATAAACAACAACTGCATCTCACCAAACATTCAACTCATTCAACTAAAATAGTTGTGAAGTTCATTAAGCAGCACTCGTCATAATGAATATAGTTATAATAATGGGAGTAATTAACACATTTTATTGCAAGTTATCCTATAAATACACTCGTGGGATGATTCTATTGTGAGATCATGTTCTAAAATCAGAAATAAAAGCCTGTTTTCCTTTTCATATCATACATACTGCTGTGTTACACGTATGACTGAGCGATTACAGTATATTTAAAGATCTTTTCACACTGTGGAAAGTTGATTGTAGCTGCAGTCAAGCCTGAGCCGTCTGTGGTGTAATTATGTCTGCTGTGTGTGGGCACAAAGAAAGGTAAAATCTTTCCTCAGATACTCTTCATCACTGTAGTTATTATATAGCATCGCTGTAATGTGAATTGCAGGTTTTATTGCTGCAGTTTAGCTCATAACTGAGTAATCCAGTTGATTAGTTTGTGAACTAATCGTCACCATTGTCACTGCAATGGCCGAGCTAGAAAGAAGCTTTTACTTTGACTTATGGGCACCGAAACCAGAACCTGATGCTTATGTCTATAAAACAATTTGTTGAACAAGAGATATTTAATAGATATGATGACACAGCAATATAAAAATTTTCTTCTCTCTTTCCTCTGCAGGTGAAGTATAAGAAGGATTTTGAGGAGAGCAAAGGTCGAGGGTTCAGCATCGTGTCCGATACTCCAGAGATGCAAAGACTCAGAAAGACTCAGGAGCAGATCAGTATCGTATGTACACACACACACACACACACACACACAGATATATCATGTTCATATTTCTTCTATATGCGAATGTGTGTATGTGATGTGAGGAATGAAAGTTAAATGTAAGGGTTGCACTTTGGTCAGTAAGAACACACACACACACACACACACACACACACACACACACACACACACACCCCAACATCATCAAGCCCTCCATTGTTGATGACATCGGCTGTTTGGAGAGGAGCTTCTTCTGAATCAGGTGAGTGTAAATGAACATGATTCTGCATTAATTTGATTTAAGACAATGTAAATTAAGCTTTAAATGTTGTGATGCTTGTTTCTGAAAGACCACAAAAGGCTGAATAACTAAAGTTAGCTTCACCTGATGTTAACATGCCCTTCAGTGCAGAGTATCAGTGCTACCTGAGCTGTTTGTTTATGTTGGAGAAAAAGCCGTTAAGACCTACTGTACACAGACAAGCAAGACAAGGATTAAACAAGATGTAAATGATTAAAGGAGCCCTGCGGAGTTTTCCTGTAAACAGACTGAAGTTATGTTTACATTCACCAAAACTCATTATGTTCATCCTTGAATTCTAACAAATGAGTCCTTCCTCATAAAACATTAGTGATGTTCATTTTTCCTGCATTGTTTATGTGCATATTTAGTAGCCTGCAGTCTTCCTTTTGCTGGTGCATTGCTGTGTTTTTTGGGGGCATTGATGCCACCTGTAGATCAGTGGAACAGTGTGAAAACATCTGCAGGACTGTGTATTGTGTCAGCTAGGCCTGCAGCTAATTACTTTCATTGTCTATTAATCTGTAGATCATTTTCTCAATTAATCAATTAGTTCAGAAAATGTCAGAAAATGTCTTATTTTGTCCACAGCACAAATATATTCAAGTTACTGTCATAGCAAACTAAAGACACCATCAAATATTCACATTTAAGAAGCTGGAATCACGTTTTCTTCATTAAAGTGATTCAAAATGATTAATTGATTATGAAAATAGTGGGTAATTAGCTTAATAGTCGACAACTAATTGATGAGCAGCTCTAGTCTCAGCTGTGTGTGTAAACATGATTCACCCACTAACCACTATAATAAAGCTGCTCTATATCACTACAAGAGGTCAAGAGCTCCACATGCTACCTTTAAGTAAGCAATAATAAGCTGTTATGTGTCTGTAGTCAAGTAAATAATGAATGAGATGAAGGTCAAGAATGTGTCTGGTGAAAAGTCAGTCATCAAAGCTCATTATTTTCTATATCAGAACACCTCAGAGTGTAATGAAACAATGACTACTTATTAAAGAGGAAAGGACACTGTGTTTAAATACTCCATGTTGTAACGGATGTTTAAAAGAGTTTGACCAACCAGTATCATTGCCATGGTTACCTGCAATGTAATACATCCAGAGCAGTGATTAACAGTAAAACAACAGAGTTTTTCTGTTGTAATGCTGCTTTTAGGTGCTGACAGTAGTTTATACAGTAGAAGAGAAAGTGTATGTTTAATCATTGGATATTTCTATGTGTGTGAGTGTATGTGTATGTGTGTGTGTGTGAGTGTGTGTGTGTGTGTGTGGGCCTACAGATGATGCTTCAAACACGTGTGACCTGATGACCCAGTGACCCTCAGCAGAAGTTGAAGGTACCATGTTTACAAGATCTTTTCCTCTTATCCTTTTATTGTAGTTTTTATCTCACTCTCTCCATCAGTTGATATTGATTTTTGTGTGTGTGTGTGTGTCGAGCGTCTCCACAGATGCACAAATGTGGGTGTTAAAACCTGAGCTGCATAATAAAACGTTTTTACTATAAACAATCTACAGTTAATACAGTCAGTCAGTTATAATTACGTGTTAAGCAGCTTTCATACAGGTTAATGCAATTAGTAGTGTAAAATGTAAACAGCATAATAATTTGACACCATTTAACACAAAATAATGAAAAAATGAAAATGATGGGAAGAATGGAAATGGATTGAATAGAATAGTTAAGAGACAATAACAAATGAAATAAATGGCATTATTTATTTAGGTAAAATAAAGATATAAATATGATATAACTTTCCCCTCAGCTTTCTTTCACGTCTCCTTTCTTGTATTTTTGTCGTCTTTTCTCTCTCTCTCTCTCTCTCTCTCTTTCCTCTGTTCACCTGAGCGAGTGATCGTATCATTCCGCTGCGTTAATACGCCACAGATCTTCTCTCCTCATTTGATTCGCTTTAATTAACACACACAAACTCTCTCTCTCTCTCTCTCTCTCTCTCTCTCTCTCTCTCTCTGTCTCTCTCCCTCTCCCTCTCTCTCTCTCTCTCTCTCTCTCTCTCTCTCTCTCTCTCTCTCTCTCTCTCTCTCTCTCTCTGAAATGGTGTGACATTCAACAGCCCACACATTTTTATTTTATTACTCGGCTCTTTTCAAGGTTGACCTGACGATGAGAGGAGAGGAGGGAGGAAGATGTGAGGGAGGATGAAGAGGAGGGCTGAGAGAGAGAATAGACAGAGGTATTTATGTTTCAGCTGAATTTAATGTGAGACGTCTGTTTATCTATCAAGTGGGGAAAAAAGAGAAATCAAATAGAAATCGTAAAAAATGAAGAGATGAAGTTAAACAAGAAGTAGAAGGGTACGTATTAAATGTGTAAGAGCCACTGAGGTACATATTGATATTTGATAAATAGTTTCTGTTGTAATCACATGCTCTATATTGTAACGACCCATTTAAATTCATGCCAAGGTAAATGTGCAGCTTTTCAGGGATTATAGTTGTAAATAGTTGTATTTTTGAGTTCTTGGATGCTAGAATACAAAAACATTTATTTTAGTTGTTTGTAACAGTGGAGTGTGCTGTATTGTAGTTTTATCACAGACTGTATAAAAGAAATGGACGTAACATCCGTGACGTCACCCATTGGTTTGTGGACTGCTGCTCGGAAGCCAATAGTTTCGGATCTGGGCAGCGCCATCTTGAAAATTTCAGGTGCATGCTGGGAAAATAAAAACATGGATTCTACTTATATGGGCATGAGGCGGGGCCATGGGCGGAGCGGGGAGGTTGCTATGGTTGCAAGGGCTGGATCTCGAAGACATTGGTCAATCAACCTGTCAATCAGGACGTAGCCACGCCCCTAATGCATACCCTGCTTTATCGTCAAATATAAAATCAGGGAGGCCAAAATGTCCCAAATGAACATCATACTGCATTGAAGAAGGCTTTAAACTAGCGATTGAGACCATAAACACATTTTGAAAACGTTTACTGAGGTTAGAAATCAAGTGAGAAGTTGGTGAATTCTCCATTAACTTGTATAGAGACGGTCGCCCCCTGGTGGCCTTTTGATAGAATGCAGCTCTAAGTTACTTCCGCGTTGGCTTCATTTCAGAGGACCAGAACTCCCTGCCTGAGTTTTATTGCAAATGTGCAATAATGGCCTAAAAAGGAAAAGTCTGCAAACAAGCTGAGGTCAAAATGTTGAATGTTTATATTGAGTGTTTGAGTATTACAGCCAGGGTTATTATAGTTTTTACATTTTCTTTAGTTTTTCTTTAGTTTTTTAGGTTTTTTTAAATTTCAGTTTAGTTTTAGTTAGTTTAACAAGCGATGAAGGAGTTTTAGTTTAGTTAGTATTTAGTTTTAGTTTTCCAGGTATTAGAAGAAGTCAAACTGAACAGGAAACAGTAAAAAAAAAGGAGAAAATGAGACGACAACAAAAACGAAGCTGTTACAGCTTGGAAAACATCTGGTTGGTAATGGATGATCTTTATGACTTTTTGTGACATAATTTGACAGTGACAGAAATGAAACATGCTCAAAGTTACAATTCTTGAGGTGAACATGTGGGGAAAAAAGCTTGCTTTATGGATTTAGGTGTGAATTTACAGAGTTTCCACCAAGTTCAAGAATGAGCGTTTACATCCTTAGCTCTGATTGGAGAGTTATCCCCTGATGTTGCAGCTACATACTCTACACTGCATTGTTTAAGATAAAGTAGAGCAGAGATGAAACTGTAGGGAAGTAAAAGTTTGAGAAGTAAATGTATGAAGTGAAGAAGCCTGAAGAGAGAAGTGTGTTGTTTGTGCTCAGCGGTGGCTGGTTCACATCAGGACAAGATCACAGGGATTTCTCTCATGAAAAGCTTTGTGTGTTTCAGAATTAATTAACAAGATCTGAGGGAGGGAGAAAGAGAGAGCTCCTGGTCAGCCTGGCAGATTGGGTTTTTTGTTATTTATTAATTTTATTTAACCACCTATGAAAACGGTTTTCCAATTTAGCTTGAAGAAGAGCGATTTTTTTTTTTTCACAAAGCTGTAATTCCCCAGAGAGGCTTGTTTACTGTGATCCTGGGTGAGACTCTGATGACTGCAGGCACGAGGGCCAGCCAGGACTCCGCTGGCAGGACTCAGCTGTTATTCAGGCCAGTAAACTGATGATGTGTTTAAAGACCCGATTCATTATTTGTACCATCAATGAGTGAGATTTGGTGTATTTTTATTGGTGTGTTTCGGTGCAGATTCATGAACAAGGGAAAATCAAAAACAGAGATTATATTTTTACACTTTTACACTAAGGTGAAAGTTGTAGAAAATGCAGTTAATACTTTATCAGAAGTTAAGACCAGCTTGTTCTGACGGTTAACTTAAGCACTGCTAGGACTTTTTCAGTAGTGCATCTGTTTGCCAACCTCTGTTAGATCTGTGTTTAAAGTGGCACCAATCAATTTTATATTTAAAAAAGTGCTCCACCAGTTTATCATTACACTCTTACCACATTATCAATCGAGAACCAGAGATATCGTTCTTCACTGCTGTCGACTTCAGTTTTACTCATATTAAAATCAAAAATCAGAGCAAAAGTTACCTCAAATTCTTCACATAGAGCAGGTCTAGTAACATTATGCACAATGCAACTCAACCATCAATAGTTCAATGGAAGATTCAGGTGTGTTATGCTATTAGTGGCTTAACACCCTCACGTCTTTTTCATTCAGTCCTAGCACAACAAATGTATTAGATTTTGACAAAAAATGGTCTGTGCAAATTTTTTCACACATGCAGTTCTTTCCAAAACTTCTAGACACACTTTGATGTGTAAAATCAGATAAATTCCTCTTTAACAATGAGAAAAAAGTGAAGTAGTTGCTTGTACTGACAAACCTGACTCTGCAGTTCCCTTCAGCTCTTCAGAGTGTTTTTTCCCCCAATCATTGTTTCAGTTTTCTGGCTTGAAACTTTAATTCCTTCATTAATTAGCAGGCAGCTGTCTCCAGTGAGACCAAATCAAACCAGAGCAAAAAAAAAGAAAGTTATATCTGCCAAGTTCAAATCATTGCTTATGTTTCTGGATGTGTAAATATCCAACTGTTGGTTGATTCAAGAAACGTTATCGTCCATCACACAGTAACATAATTTTCTCTTTGATTCAGCTCGGTTAGACAAATGTAATAATAACAGTAAATCAGTGAAATCATTGGTGAATACTAACATCAATACTGAAAAAGTGGCCAAAAACCAATTAATGAAGGGTTAAAAGTGTATTGATTGTCATTAGGAAAAATAAATGTAATGATGCTGGTCAGCTGTAAGTGTGCTGCCATACTGTTTGTATTACAGCAACCACTATCAGAATAACATCATAATCTATCAATGTGACTTTATGTCCAAAGAACAACTACCTTCCTCAGAGCAACCTCACGAGAACGAACCAAAAAAAACAGTTAAATAAAAGTCTATCTACTTATTGAGATGAAGCAGTTTAACTGGTGATAAATGAATCTTTTGTTGTTGCATTGAGCTGTGATTTGTTGGTGTTTGTGTGGCGTAGCAGCAGATGGTCATTTGGCTCACCGACAGTCAGATCTGCTGTGGTCGCTCTCTATCAGGTCGATGTCCTATTTATCTCATCTGCCATCTGACAACCTGATCTCACTGCCAGAATACCTGCTGCCTCTTCGTTTGGCAAATGATTTATCTGTACTGTGATGAAATTCGTGAGTGGAATTATTGATTAGAAAGAGGAAAAATACCTCCTTTGTTTTTTATTCTTTACTTTTCCTTAGTGTTCTCCTTTTTCGTGTTCACCTCAACCACAAGACATTAAAACCAAAACATTTTAGGCCATCAACCTTTCTTCTGTTGAGTTTGCTCATAGTGTTTCAAGTTGGATTCAACTGTACAAACATGCTTGATCATCAGCATAATTGCCAAACCCTAAAATATCCATATAAGGACTTTCACATTCATAAAAATGTTCCCAGAGAGTGAAAAGAAGAGTTTTGCTGCTCTCAGTAAGCAGCAGACACATTTATCAGTGTCAGCAGTCGTGTTAAAGGAGCTGAAACTATTAGAGACTATGAATCCATCAGAGCAGCTGCACTGTAACGGAAATACAGAGGAAACACTTTGACAAATTAGATGCTAAAAAAAAAAGAAAAAAATCTTTGTAAATCAAAGTGCTCCATGACTAATATGAAGGGTGTCATATGACAGTCACAGAGATATTAAAGGAGAGATTATTACAGCCAACAGTAGGTGATGTTTCACTGTCAGCTGTAACACAACATGAAACACCCTGATGATCATTAGAGGAACATAATCTTATTTTTGCATTAAATGACCAGTATGTAGGATTTAGTGCCATCTAGTGGTGAGGCTGCAGATTGCAACCCAGAGAGAGACAGATGACGGTAGAACGGTAGAACATTTCTTTTAGTGTGCGTCCATACATATGTTGTTGCCATGAGAGCTAGCTGCCAGGTTGTCATAGCTTGCAATAATTTATGAATGCTAAGTTATTGTATCATGCTAGTTAACACGTCTTTACAATCCTGTTTGCTTTTTAAGAAAATGTCGGCCCACTTTTTATTTTACTCAGTAACGGATGTGATTTAAAATATAGCGAAGATCAATACTTCAAACAAAACTTGCTTCAGTAAAAGTCAAATTACAGATAAAAACTACTCAATTACAGTAACACGAGGAAATGTAATTTGTTACTTTCCACCTCGAGATGAAGGTAATGAAAACGCAAAGAGAAAGAGAAAGAAAAGTCTCATTTTCAGGTGATTTCAGGAACACTAATTAAAACATGCTTATGAATATTATCATACTTAAACTCCAAATTCATATTAAGACATAATGATTTCAGGTCAGTTAAAACAGTGTTCAGGGCCGTTACGAATTTGGTTTGTACCTCAGAGAAAACTCTAATTACGAGTACATGGTGAATGTCCCAAAATCACTATGAACATGGCACTAAAGGCCCAATAATCATCATTGTGATGATTGGCAGGTAAATATATAAAAAAGATGAACCTGCATTATTCACCTCAACACCTTCTGTTCTATCATTAAGGGTCAATGAATGCACATCTATGTAACTGGAAGGCCTGGTTTTAGTGTGTGTTTGTATTTGTGTTTGTGTGTGTGTGTGTGTGTGTGTGTGTGAGGTACATTCCTTCCAGCATACAGCACTCACTGAACTTTCCTTCAAATCTACACACACTTAAACACACAAACACATAAACACTGACACATTCATAGGTATCCACACACACACACACACACACACACACACACACACTGTACCACTGTAATTGACATGAAGGACACAGTGGCGATAAGGTCTTGAGTAGAGGGCTAAATGTGGAAGTTAAAGTGATAAGAAGTACCAAATGACCCGATACCCATAAGACATTCAGCCATTACAGGAGACAGTCGAAGTCTAGATGAGGCAGTTCAGTCACTGACGGGACTTTATTTTGTGATAGTGCTGAAATAAAAGGCTGATATAAAAGAAGCTGAATGAGTGTCTAAGACATTCAGAGACAGGAAGAGTGACCCCTGTAACAAGGAACTCTTGAAGAAGCTGAAAGCAAAGAAAGAGAAAACCAAGACTGATCAACATATCAGAGAAGACCAAAAAGTATCTGTGATATTCAGAAACACAGAGACAGAAAAACAGCGACTAAGGATCTGAAAGTGTGACTAGGATACTGAGGAAGCCAAAAGGAAAATCAGGACATTGAGAGCCGACCATAAATTGAACAAGGTGAGTACAAACAGGATGTGAGAAAGCTCAGAATATGTCAGGGCCTTAGAGGAAGCTGTGAGGAAGGTTAGTAAAAGCTGAGAAATCTGAGTATGACACTGAAGACGCTTCAACGACTACTGATAGTGTGACAGTGATGTTAAGGACTCTGAAAGGAAGACACAGGCATTAAGAAATATACTAACAAGGACTTTGACCTTGACATGTAGAGCGTTAAATGGTGGCCCTGACGTCGAGGAAGCAGCTAGCAGCAGCTAGAAGTCAGTCCACGACAATATGGACAAACATGAAGGACTCTCACAGGAGAATGGAGTAGTGAGTTATAGGTCGCAGTTTAGTAAATATTTTTGGGATTCTCATTGGCGTTGGAAGTGATTTATTTATTTATTAATATGGCAGTAAGCACCACACATGGCCCACCTATAACTGCATTGACCACTCTAATTTCTAATTTTGAGAATTTTGACAAGTGTGATCTTCAATGCAAATATTTTTGGCTATCGTGATTTTCCAGATGTTGGCAAGATGGGTTAAAATGTTTGGTGTGTAAAGCACAGTGTACAGCAGGAGAGTTGTGAGGCTTTTTTGTTGTTGTTGTTGAACTTAACCACTGTGACTAGTATCTATTTTACTAACATATGCAAGAACTGACAAGACACATGGGCCCACTAAGTTGCTATATCCTGGGTTAGAAAGTCTTTGCTGATGTTGTGTGGTGCATTACAGTGTTGTCAAATCTTTGGTACCTGTGGGAATGCATATGTGTCCTCATGCAGGAGACATACAAAATAGGGGACCACATGCAAAATAACTAAGGTTTAAAACTCCTCAGGATCCCATGTCACTGTTGTACCTTTACTTACTGACATGTCCTACACACAACAGGAGCTACCTATGGATGTATGACAGGAGCTGGATACCACACTTAAAGATGGTTTCTCTTCAAATGAATTAAAATTGCTCACCTGGCACATAAACCAAAAAAGGTTTCTAGCCCACTGATGATAACGGGCTGGCGTTTGTCTCTCTTTACCGTCTTGTTGACCTTTTCAGCTTGACAGTAGGTCATACATTATATGTGCCATTAATGGCTGCTAAAGTACCCGTGCCTTTCCATCAATGATACTAAGAGCCTGTCAGCTGCTGCTAATAGCTCGTTAGCTCTGACCACCAGAAATCCAGCCATGCAATCAACTCAACTCTGAATGGTTACAGTCAGTCCTGAACTCTCCTACATGACTTCCTGCGTCGTCAAACACTTAGTTTCCTTCCCCATCAACCTCCCACTGCTGCTGAATTTTCATCATGGCAGAAATCAAGAGTTTAGTTTCTCTTTTAGGAGTCTGTCGTTTTACTCTTTTCTTCCACCAGGTTGTATTTCTTCAGTAAAGCATGCAAATGTTCTTTCTCCTCAACTTTTATGTGAAAGTAAACCCATAAGCAGCTCAGGTTGGCTAAATCTACATAATCTTTTAAATTACTTCTTCAAACTCATTTATATTTTCTTAGACTTTTATGTAATAACATCTGTTGTTGTTTTCCTCCTAATGATCCTGGCCTTGCTTTTATATTCTTTCTCCCTTCGTTTTTATTGCCTCTGCAGTCGAGTTTGTGTAATTAAGAATAACTAAACCTAAATATATTTTTTTAAAGATTTATTTGTGGCTTTTTTTGCCTTTCATTTATACAGTAAATGGCATAGAGGCTGACAGGAAACAGAGAGAGAGAGAGAGAGAGGGGAATGATTGGTCCCTGGCTGAATTCGAACCAGGGATGCTGCAATTATGTGGCATCCGCTCTTACCACCTGACCACATGGGTGCACAAAACCTAAATATTTACTGTCCTTTGTCCTCAGAGGCGACTGACATGGAGGAAGAGGAGGCTTCAGCTGCACCGGTGTTGGATGGAGAGATAGAAGAGGTTATAACAGTGAAGAGCGAGAAAGAAGAGTCTTTCCGAGAGACGATGATAACGACAACGACGATGACGACTGTCACTTCTGTTGTTGAAACAAGAGGAGCGATAGACGTAGGAAAACCACGTGGATTGGAAGACGTAGAGGAGGAGAGTGTTGGAACAGTAAGGACGGAGGAGGAGGAAAGTGAGGTAGAGACGGAGCAAGGAGAGGAAGAAAGTGAAGTAGAGACGGAGCAAGGAGAGGAAGAGGATGGAGAGGAAGAGGATGCCGAAGAAGAGGATGGAGAGGAAGTGGAGGGTAAAGGAAAAAGTCTGTTGGGACAATGGGAATCAGAGGTGAGAACTTTGAAATTTGGCTTCCCTGCAAGTTTTAAAATGTAGCCCATAAGTTTAATATTCAACTTTGATACAAACCTCTGAGTCATTCCTAATCAATAGACCTTCAGGTCAGGTGTATTGATTAGGAATGGGTCAGAAGTCATCAATCAGGAGTCAGTTAATGATCGAAGAAAGCAGGAGGACGTTCACATCTGACACCAGAAACCATTTTTGAAGACAAAGTTCTTCAATTAAGTCAGGAAACAGACCTCATGATGAGAGTTCATTGCCAGACTGCTGTTTCCAAGATCAAGAATGAACCTTAAATCTCAGAAATCAATCTTTACTTTATTTAATCTAAGTACCAAAAATGATTGTAGACGATCTAACAGCAGTACATCAAAGTTTTCTAATATTGTCTTTTGATTTCTAATTTTAAAGTAGACATTTTTACCAGCAGTGAACTCTGAGCTTTTAAATGGTTGTTCTGTCTATTAATAATATCCCTGTTGAACACACCGAGACACACAATGTGCCCCAACTGTAGCTCCGTCTAGTGTACTGCTAAACATCTCTGAGGATTTTTGCTTTTCTTTGATGAAGTCTGCTGAGAGGCAGATTTGGTTCCTCTGCAGAGAAACCCCCCTCGCAGCTCTGACTGTAAGTCTTTGTATTGACCTTAGCGTGGGGCATCGCCTGGCACTGCAGGTTTTTATAAGAGCTTAGAGAGGATTAGTGAAACTGCAAATGAAAATGTGCCATTATTAGCCTTTTGATAGTGTTTTTTTAGGTCTGAATCAGCCTGTTAGGAGAGGCAGTAATGAGGCACAGAATTAGGAAGGTTGACTCACAGGTTTCTCTGTCGTACTATTGTCACCAGGCTCAGATGGACACATTATTTTATAGATATATTATAGATATTATCCTTTCATTTTCAATGTTAGTCTAGTTTTAATGTCTCATTTAAGGGGATTTTTAACTCTGTCATAGCCTCTGAGGAAACACTAGATACTTGTCATTTTGGCATGGCAATGATTAAAAATGAAAATATAAAATATGAGCACAATCAGTTTTAAATGACTTAATAATAGTGTCAGTGTTGGTAGCATGTTGGTTATATGTGTATACTGTATGTGTGTTTTCAGGCCTCCACTGATTCCAAACCTCCACTACCAGACCCAACATTCAACAGGAGATGCAGTTTGATCGTCAGTGAGGTAAATTCATTCACTGTTAGTTCAGCTGATACTGTCACACCTGATCTGTTTGGTTTGGTTACAACAAACTCACTCACTGGTATATTTCCTGACAAACAGCACAATCAGCTTTATGAGAAAATTAAGTATGTGGAAAGTTGCTAAAATGAAATAAAGTAGTTTCATTTTTTTCAGCCAAAATGTTCCAAATGTACTACAGCAATATTCAACTTTTATGGGTATATTTAGACTCTGGCAGGACTTGGTTAATGTTAGAAAATGATGGTTTAAATGATGGAGATATAATACACAGAAGGAGCAAATTTACCTGTAAAATGTGAAGTAATGGAAAGTTAGTACAAAGTAGCATGAAATGGAAATACTCAAATAAAGTACAAGTACCTAAAACAGTAACTTTACTTTCCACCAGTGTAATTTACTGGTGTCTTTATTTGGATTAAGCACAAACAACAAGTCTGTCGTCAGTCTAAATTGATAAAAATAAGAATCATGAGTTATTCTGACATGAACATGAACTTATAAACAGTGAGTAATATCTGCTGTAGTTTGCATCTTAATTTCAAACTCATGAATAAAAATGTTGTTGTGGCCGTGGAGCTTGGAGTTGAAGGCGAGGCGTCATCTTCTTCCTCCACCTCTTCCCATGTGAGCTGACTCACCGCTGTGCTATTCAACAAGGAGACAGAAACTCTTTGACTCTTTGCAGCAGCACTTTTAAGCAAATGTCTCACAGCAGAAACGGTGAATGAGGACGAACGCTGTTGTAGGCTGTGGGAGGGTGAGGTATTGATTCCCTGGTGTGACTCAAACTTGGCAGCTCGGCTGTTTGCAACAGCAGAATGACTCATCAGCTACGGTGAAAGAGAGAGTCAACCCACTTTATAGAAGCATCTTCACTTATTCCTCCAGCTGCTGTCTCTGAAAATGCTGCCTTCAAGCGTCACCGTTAATCATCACGCTGCAGAAAAAGAAGATTAAATACATCACTCTCTGACGTTTAACACTCCAAATCGAAACACGCCACACTTTGGTTTCATTCTGTTTGACAGTCAGAATCTAAATTTGCTTCAGTTTCAATCAATCAATCAATCAATCAATCAATAACAGTCATGACAGTATATGAGACGAAACACTCTATTCTACCATCGTTGTTTCTCTCTCACGTGTCATTCCCCAAATTTCCAAAACACAGATCCACCAAACAGAGATGTTGCTGTTACCATGGAGACAATAACCTCTTCAAAGTTGTGCCCATGACAGCCTGAATGGAGCGAACCAGCCTACAGAACCCAGAGAAGAAATTATAGTACATTATCTAAAAGAAGGCACATTTTAGAAATGACATGGAGAGCTACTTTGAGAGCTAGCTTCCTGCCAGTCACATGCCTGCTGCTGAGAAGCCAGTCAACCAGTGTTTGGTACCATTAAGCACCTTTTGTTATTGGCCCAGTTTGGCTTCCTCTCACAGATTGCGGCCGGCAGCTTTGTCATCTGTGGATTAATTCCATTTTTCTCCTGGGTCTTTCCAGAAAATCTGCTCGTCTGTTAGAAACCAAAACCCTCCTCTCAGACTCAGACTCTGTGGCAAGTGTGTGTGTGTGTGTGTTTATTATGAAGTTGAGTCTATGAGCACTGTTCTGGTTCTGACCTTTTATCAAACAGTCAGTCAGTCTGGATTTCGCTGACTGATCCAACACACTTTAATGAGGATTAATGTTCTTTGTTTATCAGGGGGAAAAAAATCTGTTAAGTTGCAAATACAGACAAACAAATTCCAACAGAAGTTACGTAAACAGGAAGTCGTACTGAGAGTCTTTATGGGGTAAACTCCTGGTGGATATGAGCCAACTGCAGCTCAGAAGGTAGAATAGACACATTGGAGGAAGTGTACAGCTCTTCCTTCACTCTTGATAAATTCCCATTAATATGATCAATCCTTCTTGGTTTGAAACAACCTGATATGATGTAAAGTAAATCTGTTGTTATGTTCACTTGAAGGAATTTGCCAAAATGTCGGCATTTTGTGTTTAAATGACCAAAGTACCAAACAATGTTAGAGTAGAATAAGCTTTATTGTCATTGTGCATGTACAAGGAAATTGAAAAACCAGTAATTTAAATATTTGAATCAATCAATTTCAATGAAGAAAGAAAACAACTTGTACGATTACTATTAACTTTTTGACTGCATATTGGCCGCGTTCACACTGCAAGCCAAAATCCGATTTTCAGCCAATCTAGATTGGAACTAGATGCTCTTATGAAGTCTGAACAGTCATAAATCACATGAGATTGAAACCACATTTGGGAGGAAGTTTGGACAGATGTGTCTGAGTCTGAACAGCTCCAAACACTCAAAACGGTTTTGACTGTCCGTGACGTCTCTCTATGTCTCTACACTACGTCGCTATGAGACACCAGACCCGCTTATTCCAGTTGTTGTTGCTAGGTAACGTCACTGGAGGGAACGGAGGACGTAAACATCAGTCCATGGACAGAGAACCAAACCAAACTCTTAATCTTTGGGGAGATGGCTCGGTTCAAACGAAGCTCGAGGGTTTGTTGTTGCTGTCGCAATTATATGACATCAGACAATACACGCTAGATGACGCCTCTGCTTCGTCAACGTTGCCACGGCAACCTGTCACATTGGTCATTAATGTGGCCCAGTCTGAACAGAGCCAAATCCCACTTGGACACTAAAAACAGTGTGGACAGTCAGGCCTAAAAATCAGATTTGAGAAGGAATCAGATTTGAATCAGATTTGCCTGCAGTCTGAACACAGCCATTATGACTGATCAAAGCCCCTACAGTAAACAGAGAATTCAAAATTGTTACCCAAATCTTTGCTTTAGTTACAGAATGGTACAGAAGCAAGAAAGAAACTAATACAGAGTCAAATGTATACACACATTTATTTACATATAAATAAAGGAATGTTCATTCATTTTAAATGTTGTTTTTAGTACATTCTGGTTGGTTTTAAAAATAACTTTTTCAAAAAAGTAGGTTGTGTGAAGCTTTTTGTGTTCAGAAAACAATATTTTTCTTTATTATATTTCAGAAAGAGAACCAGTCTGGTCTCAAAACACTGTTTCACTCTTTGTAGAAGAAGAAGAAGAATATTTGTAAAGGAATATTTCATTGTTGTGAGTCTGAATGATCTATAAACCACAACTGATGTTTGTATATAGCTTTAGTCTTTTCTTAATGTTCATTTTAAATCTATGCCGCTGAGATCCTGACGGGACGGGACTCCTCTATGAGCCTGAAGAGAAAATGAAAAACAGCTAACGCAACATCCCTCCTGGGACGGAGCAGAAGTGCAGCTCAAGTTCAGACAAACCACACACACACACACTCTCACACTCTCACACACACACACACACACACTCACACTCCATGTCTCTTCCTCCCTGCAGGTGAAGTACAAGGAGGACTTTGAGAAGATGAAGGGTCAGAGCAAGTTTGTTCCAGGAGCCGAGCTCATCCACTCCAAGAACATCAGCGCTGTTATATCAGAGGTCTGAACACACACTTAACTCTTTACTTAACTCTCTATAACAGCCCTTTGAATAAATGATAACTTGACAAAATACTATCTGCATATTGATCAAACCATTTCTGTTTCAGTCTAAGTATAAGGAAGACGGGAAGAAGGAGGCTGCGATGTCTCTGTACTCCATCCTGCCGATCACTCCAGAGACACAACACGCCAAAGAGGCTTCAGAGCTGCGGAGCGAGGTAGTTACACTGAACAGCTACAGTAATACAACCAGGCGGGGAGTTCTGGTCCTCTGAAATGAGGCCAACGTGGAAGTAACTTAGAGCTGCATTCTATCAAAAGGCCACCAGGGGGCGACCGTCTCTATACAAGTCAATGGAGAATTCACCAACTTCTCACTTGATTTCTAACCTCAGTAAACGTTTTCAAAATGTGTTTATGGTCTCAATCGCTAGTTTAAAGCCTTCTTCAATGCAGTATGATGTTCATTTGGGACATTTTGGCCTCCCTGATTTTATATGTGACGATAAAGCAGGGTATGCATTAGGGCGTGGCTACGTCCTGATTGACAGGTTGATTGACCAATGTCCTCGAGATCCAGCCCTCGCAACCATAGCAACCTCCCCGCTCCGCTCATGGCTCCGCCTCATGCCCATATAAGTAGAATCCGTGTTTTTATTTTTCCCAGCATGCACCTGAAATTTTCAAGATGGCGCTGCCTAGATTTGAAACTATTGGCTTCCGAGTTACGTCCATTTCTTTTATACAGTCTATGAATACAACACTTTTTTTTTTCCTGTCTGTCAACGGTGGTATCTGGGAAGTGACAACAGTGTAGGTAGCAGGAGATCCTGGGCAAAACTGTGAAAATATGAATCCAGTGGTTATAACCTCTTTTAAACATTGATTCAACTTGACTCCAAAGGACTGTTGTTGTTAGTCATACTAGCAGGATTGCTCTGTGCTTTGCTCCAGACTGAAATATCTCAACAAATATTGGACGGCTTGTCATGAAATCTTGTGCAGACATTCATGTTAACCTGAGGATGAAACTTACTGACTGTGGTGATCTCCTGACTTTTTGTCTCGCTCCATCATGAGGTTGATATTTACAGTTCAGTATAAAATGTCTCATCAACCATGAGATGAATAGACATGATAATTTAAACCGATATTCACAAGTCCCTCTGCCTTTTTTTCTTTAGCACAAGAGGTTGGCATACAGTTTTTATTACAATATCTCAACAACTCAAATGGATCCACTCCTCAGAGGTTGAATTATAATTACTTTGATCTCTTCATTTTGTCAAAATCTATGATAAAATACTTGAAATACTCTCACAAACCTCGGCTGTATTATATGCTAAACTGGCATGATGAACAGTATACTTGCTAAATATCAACATCAACTATTCAGACTGTCTCTACATTATCATTTAACGAGCTGTGAGGATTGAGTTGTGATGGACGGATCATCTCATCTGATCTTCTGTTTCAGAAAAAGTACTCAGAAGAAGGGAAGAGAAGAGCTTCTGTCTCCATCTACCATCAACTCCCAAATACTCCAGAAATGCTGCACGCTCTGGAAATGTCACAGATGCAGAGTGAGGTACACACACACACACACACACACACACACACACACACACACACACATATATATTTCCTAGGTCAGAAGACACATAGGAGAACAATTTGACCTATGTTCTGTTTAGTGCTGATTAGGATGGATTGATGAATTGATGGATGGATGGATGGATGAATTGATGGATGGATGAATTGATGGATGGATGGATGAATGAATGAATTGATGGATGAATGAATGGATGAATTGAAGGATGGATGAATTGATAGATGGATGGATGAATGAATTGATGGACAGTTGGATGGATGGATGAATGAATTGATGGATGGATGAATTGATAGACAGTTGGATGGATGGATGAATTGATGGATGGATGGATGAATTGATGGATGGATGAATTGATGGATGGATGGATGAATTGATGGATGGATGGATGAATTGATGGATGGATGGATGAATTGATGGATGGATGAATTGATAGACAGTTGGATGGATGGATGAATTGATGGATGGATGGATGAATTGATGGATGGATGGATGAATTGATGGATGGATGAATTGATGGATGGATGGATGAATTGATGGATGGATGGATGAATTGATGGATGGATGGATGAATTGATGGATGGATGAATGGATGGATGGATGGTATTTAGATCTAGATTTAGAAGTAAAATTTGTTTAAATAGATAAAAAAGGTGAAATATTATTAAAAGTGAGTTTATAACAGAGGAAAAGATGTAAAGTCCAGCAGCCAGACGGAAGATTTCTGGACATTTCTATTAAAGCTTTTCATTTTCTGAAGGAAATTAGAGTATTCTAGTTCTTCTTACTATTATTAACTCAGCT
>NC_070598.1:2496416-2508916 GCF_027409825.1 Scomber japonicus | reverse complement strand
GTGTTAAAGGGTCATTGCACCATGTTTAGATGAAGAGCTTGTTTAATTGGATAAGGGTAATATCTAAAGACCAAAGTAATGTGTTTTAATTGTTTTGTAATGAAAAAGCATGACTGATATATGATTGATAGACTGTCTATTAACTGTCATCTCAGCAGTGCTCCAGACTGAAATGTAAGCTTTAATATGACGGTTATCCTGTTTATGGATGAGCATATTTAAATTTTTAAAAAAAGGAAATCCTCTTGGTCGTTTGTCACATAAATTACACAAAGACAATCCATCAAAACTGTGAGCTCTCTCCCAGTGTCGGTTTAAAAAGCATTGCAGCAGCAGAGCTTCACCATCAGCAGCTGACAGATTATGTGTTGTGTGTGTGTGTGTGTGTGTGTGTGTGTGTGTGTGTGTTGTCTTCTGTCAGAGTAAATACAAGGAAGGCAGGAAGAACCTCTCTCAGAGTTTCTACTCACAGCTTCCAGAGACCGCCGAGACTCAGTTTGCTAAGTCTGTGGCTGAGCTGCAGAGCGAGGTGAGAGCGCGCTGATAAAACACAGTCAGTGAGGTTTAACATCTGCTACAAACCTGCTGCAGCGTTGTTCATATTGTGTGTGTTTCATTTGTAGATGCGGTACAAAGAGGCGGGAAAGAAGGGAGTGAACTCGTGTTTGTACTCTCTTCTCCCCGAGACGTTAGAGACGGCTCACGCTAAGGAAGCGTCTGAGCTCTTCAGTGAGGTAACTCTTATAAAACTGTAAATACAATAATACCAATAATATCAATTATACCAATACTACTAGGTTAATCACTGGTAGTTTAATACAAATAGATGGAGATTAAATTATACTTTTGTTTTTAATATGGCTCAACAGTAATAATAATAATAAATAATAACAATAATGCATTTTATTTAAAGACACAGAAAACAACAACAGTACTTAAAACAGTGTGTGTTTGTGTGTTTGTGTGTCTGCAGGTGAAATATAAAGAGGACGGTAAGAAGGAGATGAGCATCAACTTATATTCTCTGCTTCCCGAAACCATCAACACACAACACGCTAAAGAGGCGTCCAACCTGCTGAGTGAGGTAAGAATCTGAGACCTTTCATTCATTCATTCATTCACTGGATCACTCTGTTATTCAACCAGAAGCTGAAGCACTTAACTCAGACATCATCCCTCCTTCCTTCCTTCCTTCCTTCCTTCTTCCCTCCTTCCTTCTCCCTTTCTTTCCTCCCCCCTACCTTCCTCCTTTCCTCTTTCCCATTTCTGCCTCCCTCCGTCTTTCCTTCTTTCCTCCCTCCCTCCTCCCTCCCTTCCTTCTGTCTGTCTGTCTGTCTGTCTGTCTGCCTGTCCGTCATTCCTTCCTTCCTTCCTCCCTTCCTTCTTCCCTTTCCTTCCTCCCTTCCTTCTTCCCTCCCTCCTTCCCCTACCTTCCTTCTTTCCTCTGTCCTTCTTTCTTCCCTCCCTCCTTCCTTCCTTCTTTCCTTTCCTCCCTGCCTCCCTCTTTTCCTTCCTCCCTCCTTTCCTTCCTCCCTCCCTTCCTTCCTCCCTCCCTTCCTTCCTTCCTCCCTTCCATCTTTCTTTTCTTCTCTGCCTCCCTCCTTCCTTTCCTTCCTTCTTTCCTCCTTTCCTCCCTCCCTCCTTTAAAAGTAACAGCTTCTCTTGTATTTAAGTTGTTAGGTAACAGCTGCATTAGCATTCATTTCCTCTCCTCTCTCTGCTGCAGGTGAAGTATAAAGAAGGTCTGAAGCAGAAGATTCAGAGCAGTTTGTACCATCAGCTCCCCGAGACCACCGAGACACAGCTGGCCAAACAGCTGTCTGAGCTGCAGAGCGAGGTACATGAACATCAACTCCAGCTTCATAACACATTAACATCTGGTTTAAAACAAGGTTCAACTCAAAGTTTGGCTCAAAACATTTAAAGTTTGATCTAATGTGGGCTGGACCATTAAAAGGAAAAGAAGGAAAAGAAGGAAGGGAGGAAGGACGCATGGAAGGAAGGGAGGAAGGGCAAATGGAAGGAATTTAGGTAAGAAGGTAGGAAGGACCAAAGGAAGGAAGGAAGGGATGAAGGACAAAAGGAAGGAAGGAAGGTAGGTAGGAAGGGAGGGAGGAAGAGAGGAAAAGAAGGAAGGTAGGTAGGAAGGGAAAAATGACAAATGGAAGGAAGGAAAAGGAGGAAGGAAGGGAAGAAGGACAAATGGAAGGAAGGAAAAGAAGGAAGGCAGAAAGGGAGGAATGACAAATGGGAGGAAGGAAAGAAAAGAAGGAAGGTAGGTAGGAAGGGAGGAAGGGCAAATGGAAGGAAGGTAGATGGGAAGGGAGGAAGGACAAAAGGAAGGAAGGAAGGAAGGAAGGTAGGTAGGAAGGGATGAAGGACAAAAGGAAGGAAGGAAGGAAAAGAAGGAAGGTAGGTAGGAAGGGAAAAAGGACAAATGGAAGGAAGGAAAAGGAGGAAGGACAAATGGAAGGAAGGAAAGAAAAGAAGGAAGGTAGGTAGGAAGGAAGGAAGGAAGGAAAAGAAGGAAGGTAGGTAGGAAGGGCGGAAGGACAAAAGGAAGGAAAAGAAGGAAGGGAGGAAGGACAGAAGGAAGGTAGGTAGGAAGGGAGGAAGGACAAATGGAAGGAAGGAAGACAGGAAAAGAAGGATAGTAGGTAGGAAGGGAGGAAGGACAAATGGAAGAATGGAAGGAAGGAAAATAAGGGAGGAAGGACAAATGGAAAGAAGGAAGGTAGGAAGGTAGGAAGGAAGGGAGGAAAGACAAATGGAAGGAAGGAAGGAAAAGAAGGAAGGTATATAGGAAGGGAAGAAGGACAAATGGAAGGAAGGAAGGTAAAGAAGGAAGGGAGGAAAAGAAGGAAGGTAGGTAGGAAGAGAGGAAGGACAAAAGGAAGGAAGGAAGACAGAAAGGGAGGAAGGACAAATGGAAGGAAGGAACAGAAGGAAGGTAGGTAGGAAGAGAGGAAGGACAAATGGTTGGAAGGTGGGAAGGAAAGAAGGAAGGAAGGAAGAAATAAAAGAAAGGAAAGGTTGGAAAAAAAGACAGGAAGGAATGAAGGAATGAAGGAAGGAAGGAAAGAAAAAAAGACAGGAAGTAAAGTAGGCCGAATTGGAAGGAAGAAAGGAAGGGCCAGAACCGGCCCATGCGGCCCATGGGCCGGTTTTGGCCCATGGGCCGCATGTTTGACACCCCTGGTTTAAAGCAACTGTTATACGGCTCCAACATGAAGCTGAGCATTAAGGTGTGTGTGTGTGTGTGTGTGTGTGTGTGTGTGTGTGTGTGTGTGTGTGTGTGTGTGTGCTTGTCACAGTAGAAGCTCAGCAGGTTTAACATGAATAAAGGAGCAGTGCTAAATATTGTGCTCTGCTGTGACAGTGAATGTTCTGCTGCTCTCAGGCTTCAGTCTGAGCTCCTTCAACTCTGTGAAGCATCATTTAAATCTCTCATGTAAAATTAGACCCACTTAAAACCCCCAAATAACATGATGACTGAGGCTTTAGAGAACACTGTGGTATTTCTGCCTAAATGAATTTATTTATTTATGCAGCTTTTTTCATATAAAGAAGTCCTTCCTTCCTTCCGTCCTTCATCTGTCCTTCCTTCCTTCCTTCCTTCCTTCCTTCCTTCCTTCCTCAGATCTAAGTTCAGCTGTTAGGGTAAATGTTCCCAACTTCTGTCCTTTCTTCCTTCCTTCATCTGTCCTTCCTTCTTCCTCCCTTCCTTCTCTTCCTCCCTCCTTTCCTTCCTTCTTCCCTCCTTTCCTTCCTCCTTCCTTTCCTTCCTTCTTCCTCCCTTGCTTCCCTTCCTTCCTCCTTTCCTTCCTTCTTCCCTCCTTTCCTTCCTTCTTCCTCCCTCCTTCCTTTCCTTCCTTCTTCCTCCCTTCCTTCTCTTCCTCCCTCCTTTCCTTCCTTCTTCCCTCCTTTCCTTCCTCCTTCCCTTCCTTCCCTCCTTCCTTCCTTCCTTCCTTCCTTCCTTACTTTAGGTGCAAATGACATAACTAGTAAGGCCTGTTTAAGGGTTAAATGAATTTATTTATGCAGCTTTTTTCATATAAAGAAGATGTAACACAATAACAGTCCCACTCCATCCATCATAACTCATTAATTTATACGATGAAGGAGACAACAGAGGATAGAAATGTTTAAATTCATGTTGTATGTTACTGTATGAAACAAGAATGAAATTAAATTAGCCTTCCTGTCGTCCTCCCAGGTCAAATTCACCCCGTCTGTTTTGACTGTTCCTTCTTTCCTCCCTTCCTCCCTTCCTTCCTTCCTTCCTTCCTCCCTTCCTCCTTCTCTCTTTCTTTCCTCGCCCCTACCTTCTTTCCTGTCCTTCTTTCCTTCCTTCCCTCCTTCCTTCCTTCTTCCTCCCTTCCTTCCTCCCTTCCTCCCGTCCTTCCTTCCTCCCCCTACCTTCTTTCCTGTCCTTCTTTCCTTCTTTCCTCCGTCCTTCCTTCCTTTCCTCCCTCCCTCCTACCTTCCTTCCTTCCTTCTTTCCTCCATCCTTCCTTCCTTCCTTTCCTTCCTCCCCTTCGTCCTTCCTTCCTCCCTTCCTTCCTTCCTTCTTTCCCTTCCATCCTTCCTTCCTTCCTTCTTTCATTTCAAATGATTTCATACATTAAATGTTCTTTTCCATGAACATTTATCTTCCTCCTCCTCTGCTTAATTTATTCTTATTAAGAGATATGATAATGAATTAACACATAACATGAATCTGTCGTGATGTCTGCAGGTGAAATATAAAGAAGCAGGAAAGAAGGAAGTGAGCAGCAGCCTCTACTCGCTGCTGCCTGAAACTCTGGAGACTCAACACGCTAAAGAAGCCACAGAGCTGCTCAGAGAGGTCAACTACAGATTATAATCCATGCAGATTATCTTTTATATGATTACACACTGCTGATAAATGTTCTGATAATGGTTACCTCTTCTAACAGAATAAATACAAAGACAGCGTGAAGAAGGAGATGTCCACCTCCATCTACTCTACGCTGCCGGATACGACAGAAACCAGCTTCGCCAGAGAGATGACGGACATGCTGAGCGAGGTTAGATTACATTAGATTACATTACATTAGATTACATTACATTAGATTAGATTACATTAGATTAGATTACATTATATTACATTACAGTAGATTACATTATATCAGAAACCAGCTTCACCAGAGAGATGACGGACATGCTGAGCGAGGTCCTGACACGCAAAAAGGACAGATTACAATAGGTTAGATTACATTAGATTAGATTACATTAGATTAGATTACATTAGATTACAGTAGATTAGATTACATCAGAAACCAGGTTCGCTAGAGAGATGACAGACATGCTGAGCGAGGTGCCGACATACAAAACCCATTACATTAGATTAGATTACAGTGAAATAAAATCTGATTCACATTACATCCAAAAACACCAGTTATTACATTATATTAGATTTCATTGGATTAGAGTACATTAGATTAGATAAATTAACATTACATTAGATTGGATTACATTAGAGAACAGTAAAATGAGATCATAGCAGATTAGATTAGATTAGGTAAAATTACATTATATTAGACTAGATTAGGCCAGATAAAATTAAATTAGATTACATTAATTTAGATCAGATTACAGTCGATTTGTTTAAATCAGATGAGATAATCCGATTAGATTTGATCAGGTTAGATTAGATGAGATTAAATTAGATTAGATTAACTCAGAGTGGATCAGATTAGCTCGGATCAGGTTAGATTAGATTACAAGAAATAAAATGACAGAGTAGATTAGATTAAATCAGATTAGATTTAAACAGATTAGATTATATTTATTTTTTATTAGGTTCAGGTTAGAGTAGATTAGATGATATTAAAGTAGATGAGATTAATTTAGATCAAATCAGATTAGGTTTAATCAGGTTCAGATAAAATGACATTAGATTAAAGTAGATTAGATCCAATTAGGTTTAATCAATTTGAATTTGATTAGATTAAATGAGATTAAATTAGGTTCAGGTTAGAGTAGATTAGATGATAAAGTAGATGAGATTAAATTAGATCAGATCAGATTAGGTTTAATCAGGTTCCGATAAAATGACATTAGAGTAAATCAGATTAGATTTAAACAGATTAGATTATATCAGATTTGATTAGGTTCAGGTTAGAGTAGATTAGATGATATTAAAGTAGATGAGATTAAATTAGATTAGATCCAATTAGGTTTAATCAACTTGAATTAGATTAGATTAAATGAGATTAGGATGGATCAAATTACAATAAATGAAATTCGTTGTTAGATGCGATGGCTCGACATGTGTCTAAAAAGTCTCGGTATAACTTAACGAGATGATCTTGAGATTAAATGAGTCATGATGTTTCAGAGACACAAAGCTTTCCACGCAGCAGGCCGTCGGCTTGTGATGTTCCTCTCAACAGTCGCTCATCTCTCCACTTTCATTATCATCAGAAACACGATCAAAGAGGTGACGTGTGCTGCAGCCGTGAATCTGAATAGAGATGGTAGAGATTCTGGTTAATGAGGCTCGGCTCAGCGTCGGCCTCCATGTGTGAGGAGAGGACACAAAGATGACATCATCAAACACCCAGAATGCAACATGACCCCGAAGCACAGACATGAGAAATACAGATTAACCTTCCTGTCGTCCTCCGGGTCAGATTCACCCCCCCGTCTGTTTTGACTGTTCCTTCCTTCCTCCCTTCATTCCTTCCTCCCTCCTTCCTACCTTCCTCCGTCCCCCTTTCTTCTTCCGTTCTGTCCTTCTTTCCTCCCTTCCTTCCTACCTTCCTACCTCCCTCTTTCTTCCTCCGTTCTGTCCTTCATTCCTCCCTTCCTCTTTTCCTTTCTCTCTTTCTCCCTCCTTCCTTCTTTCCTCCATTCCTCCTTCTTTCCTTCCCTCCTTCCTTATTTCCTCTGTCCTT
This sequence comes from Scomber japonicus, assembly GCF_027409825.1. NCBI lineage: Eukaryota > Metazoa > Chordata > Actinopteri > Scombriformes > Scombridae > Scomber > Scomber japonicus. The sequence continues at coordinate 2,501,993 of NC_070598.1, read as the reverse complement.
CTTTCCTCCATTCCTCCATTCCTCCTTCTCGCTTTCTTTCCTTCCCTCCTTCCTTATTTCCTCTGTCCTTCTTTCCTTTCCTCCCTTCCTTCCTCCCGCCTTTCCTTTCCTTCCTTCTTCCTTCCTCCCTTCCTTCTTTCCTCCCTCCCTCCTACCTTCTTTCCTTCTTTATTTCCTTCCTTTCTTCCTTCCTTCCTTCCTCCCTCCTTTCCTTCCTTCTTCCTTCTTCCTCCCTCCCTTCCTAACTTCCTTCCTTCCTCCCTGCCTTCCTTCCGTCTTCCTCCCTGCCTTCCTGCCGCCTTTCCTTCCTTCCTTCCTTCTTCCTTCCTTCTTTCCTCCCCTCCCTCCTACCTTCCTTCCTTCCTCCTCCTTCCTTCCTTCCTTCCTTCCTCCCTCCCTCCCTCCCTCCCTCCCTCCCTCCCTCCCTTCCTTCCTTCCTTCTTCCTTCCTTCTTCCTCCCTTCCTTCCTTGACTTGAGGACAGCAGGAGGGTTAAAGCCAGCAGATCAGATTACTTCCTCAAAGAGAAACAGGTTATAATCTTTATGTGAGCAGAGAGAAGCAGAAACTCTCATCTTTGTTTTTTCTTTCATGCAGCAACATCACAAAGAAACTAAATCCTGCTCATCTTACCTGGAAAACACAATAATCTGTCAGGAGAAGTTAATCTCCATGTTTATGATTGTGTGTGTCTCTTTGTTTTTTTTTTACAGACTAAGTACAAAGAGAGCGGGAAGAAGAGCCGCTCTCAGAGTATCTACTCTCAGCTGCCAGAGACTACGGAGATGCAGTTTGCTAAAGCCGTCTCTGAGCTGCAGAGTGAGGTCAGGAAGTCTTTGATTTATTTTATTTTAAAGCTTTCTCTTAGTACTTTACAACTGTATGTGTGACTAATAAAGTACCTTAACCCTCCTGTTGTCCTCAAGTCAAGGAAGGAAGGGAGGAAGAAGGAAAGAAGGAAGGAAGGGAGGGAGGCAGAAGGAAGGAAAGGAGGAAGGGAGGGAGGAAGTAGGATGGAAAGAAGCAAGAAGGAAGGGAGGGAGGAAGGATGGAAGGGAGGTAGGAAAGATGGAAAAAACAAGGAAGGAACGAAGGTAGGGAGAAAGGAAAAGAGGATTGGAGGGAGGGAGGGGGGGACAAGGAAGAAGGAAGGAAAGGAGGGAGGGGGGGGAGGGAGGAAGGGAGGAAGAAGGAAGGAAAAGAGGGACGGAGGATGGATGGAAGGAAGGAAAGGAGGAAGAAGGAAAGAAAGGAGGGAGGAAGGAAGGAAAGGAGGGAGGAAGGAAGGGAGGAAGAAGGAAAGAAAGGAGGGAGGGAGGAAGAAGGAAGGAAAGGAGGGAGGAAATGAGGAAGGAAGAAGGAAGGAAGGGAGGGAGAAAGAAGGAAGGAAAGGAGGGAGGAAGAAGGAAGGAAGAGAAGGAGGGAGGAAGGAAGGAAGGAAGGAAGGATTTTTTACCTTTTCATGTGTAATGTGATGCTATTGATTGATTAGACACAAACACAGTGTGTGTCATGTTGCAGCTTTATGTACAGAAAGGTGTTGGGGTTCGTTTTAAGCATAACATCAAAGGAAGGGAGGAAGGAAGGAAGGACAGAATGAAGAAAGGAAGGAAGGACAGATGGAAGGAAAGACAGAAGGAAGGAAAGACAGAAAGAAGGAAGGAAGGAAAAAAGCGTTTGACACCCTTTAGACTATAAGATGTGATTTTCTTCTCTGCATGACACAGATTATTTTTACCTCTACAGCCCTGCAGCTTAAATCATCTGGTTTATTTATTTAATTGTCTGTTGTTTGTTTCCTCCATCCCCCTCTCTTCCTTCATTCTGTCCTTCCTCCCTCCCTCCCTCCCTCCTTCTTTCCTCCCCTCCTTCCTTATTTCCTTATTTCCCCTGTCCTTCTTTCCTCAATTCCTCCTTCTCGCTTTCTTCCTTCCTCTCTCTTTCCTCCTTCCTTCCTTCCTTCTTTCTTCCTCCTCCTTCCTTTCTCTCTCCCTCCCTCCTTCCTTCCTTCTTCCTCTGTCCTTCTTTCCTCAATTCCTCCTTCTCGCTTTCTTTCCTTCCTCTCTCTTTCCTCCCTTCCTTCCTTCCTTCTTTCCTTCCTCCCTTCCTTTTCTCCTCCCTCCCTCCTTCCTTCCTTTCCTCTGTCCTTCTTTCCTCCATTCCTCCTTCTCGCTTCTTTCCTTCCTCTCTCTTTCCTCCCTCCCTCCCTCCCTCCCTCCCTCCCTCCCTTCCTTCCCTTCCTTTATTTATTTAATTGTCTGTTGTGTGTTTCCTCCATCCCCCTCTCTTCCTTCATTCTGTCCTCCCTCCCTCCCTCCCTCCCTCCTTCTTTCCTCCCCTCCTTCCTTCTTTCCTTATTTCCTCTGTCCTTCTTTCCTCCATTCCTCCTTCTCGCTTTCTTTCCTTCCTCTCTCTTTCCTCCCTTCCTTCCTTCCTCTTTCCTTCCTCCCTTCCTTTCTCTCTCCCTCCCTCCTTCCTTCTTTCCTCTGTCCTTCTTTCCTCCATTCCACCTTCTCGCTTTCTTTCCTTCCTCTCTCTTTCCTCTCTCTTTCCTCCCTTCCTTCCTACCTTCCTCCCTCCTTTCCTTCCTTCCTCTCTTCCTCTTTTCCTTTCTCTCTCCCCCCCTCCTTCCTTCTTTCCTCCATTCCTCCTTCTCGCTTTCTTTCCTTCCTCTCTCTTTCCTCCCTCCCCTCCCTCCCTCCCTTCCTTCCCTTCCTTTATTTATTAAATTGTCTGTTGTGTGTTCAGATTCATACAGGAAGCCTCTTGAATGTGATGTCAGTTTTCTTCTTCTTCTTCTTGTGTTTCTGACTTCTCCTCGTGTCATTCATTCTAGATGAAATATAAAAAAGGAAAGAAAGACGTGTGCAGCTCTCTGTACTCCACTCTGCCCGAGACCCTGGAGACGCTGCACGCTAAGCAGGCCTCCGACCTGCAGAGTGAGGTAAAAATACTACACACACACACACACACACACACACACACACACACACCCACACACTGACACACATCCATCCATCCATCCATCCATCCATCCATCCATCCATCCATCCTCCTCTCTTTCTTTTAATAGCTGGGTAATGTTTGATGCTCCTGTTTGTGTGCAGCTGAAGTACAGAGCGGCTCTGAAGAACGGGTCTCTCCTCCAGTCTGTTCCAGCTGATGCCGGTTACCATAGAGACGACCCACGCTAAGGAAGTGTCCGAGCTCCAGAGCGAGGGTACAGAAACCACAGAAGAAAGAAACTAGAGAATAGCAGCTTCTTCTACTTCTAGAGCAGGGAGGTCAAATGTGAGGCCTGTGGGCCAGAGCCGGCCCACCGAGGGGGCCAATCCGGCCCACTTTCCTTCTTGTCTTCTTTTCCTTCCTTCCTTCCTTCCTGTCTTCTTTTCCTTCCTTCCTTCCTTCCTTCCTTCCTTCCTTCCTTCCTTCCTTCCTTCCTTCCTTCCTTCCTTTCTTCTGCTTCCTTCCATCTGTCCTTCCTCCCTTCCTTCCTTCCTTCCTTCATTCTTCATTTATTCATTCCTTCCTCCCTTTCTTCCTTCCTTCCTTCCTTCATTGTGTCCGTCCATCCCTCCTTTCTTCCCCCCATCCTTCTTTCCTCCCTTTCTTCCTTCCTTCCTTTCCTCCTCCTTTTCTTCCTTCTGTCCTTCCTTCATTCCTTCCTCCCTTTCTTCCTCCCTTCCATCTTTCCTTCCTCCCTTTCTTCCTTCCTTCATCTGTCCATCCCTCCTTTCTTCCCTCCATCGTTCTTTCCTCTCTTTCTTCCTTCCTTCCTTCCTTCCTTCCTTCCTTCCTTCCTTCCATCCTTCCTTCCTTCCTTCCTTCCTTCCTTCCTTCCTCCGTCCCTCATGAGATCATATTAAGTTTGTGGCTCTTTGAATGAAATGAGTTTGATCCTCTCTGATCTTGAGGGAGTTTCTTTCTTTTACTCGATGAATCTGCTGATCAAAAATCAACATTTTCTGCCGTTTCAGGTGAAATATAAAGAGGAAGGGAAGAAGGAGATGAACATCAACCTGTACTCTCTGATGCCCGAAACCATCGACAGCCAGCACGCTAAAGAGGCGTCAAACCTGCAGAGTGACGTAATAGTTCTTCCTCCTTTTGGTCCTTTGCTGCTTATTTTCAATCTGCAGTTAAAGTCATAAAACACCTGAATCAGCTCATAACTTTTGTTAAACACAGATTGTAATACAGGTTTTTTTTTCTACACTCTAAAATTCATTGTGTAAAATCATCTTAAATCATCTATTGAGCTTTTTTTTTTGAGTTTGCTTTATTTGTTTGTTTATTTATATATTCATACATACAGTTTAAAGTATGTGGAAGGACAGTGGTATGTTATTATCTTGGTTACTGCAGTACCTGGGCATGGTGTAAAAGACCATTTAAAGAAAGTTATGATCATTTTACTCAGGGTTTTCATTCCCACTCCTCAGCTTTTATCATTATTAGAATTAAAAATGTTCATTGCTTTCATCAATGTAAGAATCTTTAGGAGTGAATGATTCCCATGCAAACACCACAGGGCCAACTCTAAAAACTCTTCACTGTGAGATGATGTCATCACTTAAAATATATAATGGACCCCTGAAGCAAAATCTAGCTACAAGGACCCCATAATGCTTCACATCAGACCTGTTTTACACCTTAGGGGTCTCATATTGATGACAAAGTAAACCTTAAACACTCATCTACAGTTTAGGATCAATGCATCTTTTTACCACAGTGACTTGTTAAAATATGTAAATGATATAAAAAGTGATGCTGGACGTGTCTGTCTCTGTGTGTCTCTGCTGCAGGTGAAGTATAAAGAAGGTCTGAAGCAGAAGATTCAGAGCAGTTTGTACCATCAGCTCCCCGAGACCACCGAGACACAGCTGGCCAAACAGCTGTCTGAGCTGCAGAGCGAGGTACACGAACACATCTTTATCAAATATTATAGCACTCAAATTAAATGAGAGCAAGACTGAGAAAAGTATCCAAAGGGTGTTACGAGTACTTTGGTAAGCTTGTGAACGAGGCTCTCAGAGGATGAAAAGAAGTCTTAAAAATTATATATCCATTAGGGCTGCTCGATTATGGAAAAAAAATCATAATCATGATTTTTTGGGTCAAAATCATAATCACGATTTTTTAAAACGTTTTTTTTTTTTTCAACTTTAGAAACATGCTGCATTTATTGTCCCATTCGGCTTCATTCATTTTCTCTCCAAGCAGCAGCTTAAACCCCTCCTGTTGTCCTCGAGTCAAGGAAAGAATGAAAGGAGGAAGGAAATAAGTAAGGAAGGAAAGAAAGAAGAGAGGAAGGGAGGAGGGAGGAAGGTAGGGGGGAGGAAGGAAGAAGGAAAGAACGAACGAAGGAAGGAAGGTAGGAGGGAGGGAGAAAGGAAGGAAGGAAAAGGAGGGAGGCAGGGAGGAAGGAAGAAGGAAGGGACAAGAGGAAGGAAGGAAGGAAAGAATAGAAGGAAGGGGAGGAAAGGAAGGAAGGAAGGATGGAAAGGAGAAGAAGAAAGAAGGAAGGAAGGGAGGGAGGGAGGAAGGAAGAAGGAAGGAAAGGAGGGAGGGAGGAAGG